>NW_006921613.1:264313-273719 GCF_000298275.1 Orycteropus afer afer | reverse complement strand
TTCAAACCCACCAGCCACTCCTCGGAAGGAAGGTTGGGCAATCCTACTTCCGTAGTGATACTGCCTCGGAAACCCAAGGAGGGGTTGCTATGAGTCAGGGCCAACTCGATGGCACATAACAACAACAACTACATGTCCATACAAAAGCCTGTATGTAAATGTTTACAGCAGTTTTAGTTATAATTTCCCAAAACTGGAGATAATTTAAATATCCATCAGAAGTGAACTGATGAACAAATTGTAGTATCTACATTGCAGTGAAATACTGTTGTTGTTGTTGTTATGTACATGGATAATTCATTTATATCATATTCTGGAAAAGGTAAAACCATAGGGACAGAAATGAGATTAATAATTGTTTGGGGCTGAGATTCCTAGGAGAGAGGATTCACTACAAAGTGGCACAAGGGAGCTTTATGGGATGATAGAAATATTCTGTATCTTCATTGTTTTGGAGTTTATATGACCAAATGTTGTTGTTGTTTATTGTTATGTGCCGTCGAGTTGGACCCAACTCATAGCGATCCCTCCTTGGGTTTCCGAGGCAGTATCACTACGGAAGTAGATTGCCCCATCTTCCTTCCGAGGAGTGGCTGGTGGGTTTGAACCTCCAGCCTTCTGATTAGTAGTCAACAAGTGCCTTAGGCACTACGCTACCAGAGCTCCCATATGACCACATAAGTTTGTCAAAATGTACAGAACTGTACACTTAAAAACATATTTTACTACATATAAATTATAGTTCAGTAAACCTTAAAAAAAATGGGAGCTCTTACATATTTATGATATATAAGCAGATGATGCTGGCCTACTGAAATTGAAAAGGACTTGAAGAACTTACAGATGAAGATCAAAGACTGCAGTCTTCAGATTGGACTACACCTCAACAAAAAGAAAACAGAAATCTTCACAATTGAACCAATAAACAACGTCATGATAAAAGGAGAAAATACTGAAGTTGTGAAGGATTTAATTTTCTTTGGCTCCACAGTCAATGCCAATGGAAGCACCAGTCAAGAAATCAATGTATTGCATTGGGAAAATATGCTGCAAAAGACCTCTTTAAAATGTTAAAAAGCAAAGATGTTGCCTTGAAGACTAAGGTGTGCCTGATGCAAGCCATGGTATTTTCAGTCATCTCATATGCATGCACAGAGAATATGCTGAACTTATGCTTAAGAGTGAATAAGGAAGACTGAAGAAGAATTGATGCCTTTGAATTATGGTGTTAGCAAAGAATATTGAATATACCATGGGCTGCCAGATGAACAAACAAATCTATCTTGGAAGAAGTGCGGCCAGGAGTGCTCCTTAGAAGCCAGGATGGCAAGACTTTGTCTCACGTACTTTGAATACATTATAATGAGGGACCAGTGCCTGGAGAAGGACATCAGACTTGGTAAAGTAGAAGGTGAGTGGAAAAGAGGAAAACCCTCAATGAGATGGATTGACACAGTGACTACAACAATAAACTCAAAAAAGCAATGAATGCAGGAATGGTACAGGACCAGGCAGTGTTTCATTTGTTGTACGTAGAGTCGCTATGAGTCAGAACTGATTCAACAACATGTAACAATAAGTATATTTTTAAAATTCATGTATGACTAAGTAGGTGACATCTGATGGAAAGTAATTTTATTTTTGTTTTTTATTATGCCCTGGTGGTGCAATGGTTAAGGGCTGGCTGATAACTGAAAGACTGGCAGTTCAAATCCACCCAGAGGCTCTGCAGAAGGAAGACCTGGTGATCTGCTCCTATAAAGATTATAGTCTAGAAAACATTATGAGGAAGTTCTGCTCTGTCACATGGGTTACTAGTAGACAAAATCAATTTGATGGTACATAACAACAACAAATACAGTTAGATGTCATCAAGGTGTATGATGAATTTTTTCTAATGGCAACAAGAGATACTAACTTAGTTTTCAGAATTATTAATATACCTGTCCTGCTGGTTCTAGACATTTGATCAGGGATAAGCAAACTGTTTCCTTAAAGAGCCAGATAAAAAGGTATCTTTTGATTTCGGGTTATACTTTCTGTCATGGATAGAATTGTGTTCCCCCAAAATATTGTCAACTTGGGTAGGCCGTGTTTCCCAATATTGTGGTGTTGTCCTCCGTTTTGTGAACTGATGTAATTATTCTCCATTTTGTGATGTGTTGTAAATCTGAGTCTTTGTATGTTAATAATGTGGTGGATCTTGAGTCACAACCTTACAAGTGGGTGTGACTTAACTAGACAATACATATATATATATATTACTTTGGGTGAAGCAAAAGGCAATATACAATGAGAGATGATCAACACAATATCACTAAGGCATAGAAAATATGGAAAGGTGCAAAAGAGTTATAGAGAACAAAGGTAAATCTATTATATATACAATTTTGCAGTATTAATAATAACAAACAATAATCTATGTGTGGATACAGAGGCAGGCAGGCAAGCTGAACAAGTATGGGTAGGTGAATGGGACTGTACTCATGACCATATATAAGTATGGCAGAGGATAATTCTACATACATATTTGTGTGTGCTACAAATATATCCATGTAGGTAGAACAACTAAGGGGCAAAATTATTAAAGCTTCTTAGCCATAACCAAACACTTTGAGGTAATAAGTGACTGGACTTAGGGGCTTAGGACCACCAACATGAGGGACCATGAACTCAATTGGCATAACATAGTTCACAAAGACAGTGTTCTGCATCCTGCTGTGGTAAGTAGTGACTGAGGTCTTAAAAGTTAGTGAGCAGCCATCTAAAGTGCAAAGATTGGTCTCTTCTTGTCTGAAGCAAGAAGAGTGAAGAAAACCAAAGACAGAAGGAAACAAATAGTCCAAAGGGCTAATGGACCACACGAATCACAGCCTCTACTACTAAGAGACCAGAAGAGCTAAGATGGTGCCCAGTTACCACAACTAACCCTTCTGCAAGGGATCACGATAGAAGGGGCTGGATAAAGTGGGAGAAAAATATGCAACAAAACTTGAAGACCAGGCTTATGGTCTGATAAAGACTGGTGGAACTCCAGAGACTATGGCCTTTGTTCACCCTTCAAGCCCGAAACTGAACTCACCCCCATCACTCAACTTTCAGTCAAACAATAAGACTTACAAGGTAAACGATAACACTAGGGTGGCATACATTCCTTAATCAACCATATGAGATCAAAAGAGCAGCTTTTGCTCATGGATAGAGCTCAGGGGTCAGGAAAAGATAAGAAAGAAGAATGAATGGAAATGGGAAACCAGGGAGGATGTGAGAAGAGTGCTGTTACATTGTGGGTATTGCAGTTAATGTCACAGAACAAAATGTGTATGAATTGTTGAATGGAAAACCAATTTGCTCTGTGAACTTCCACTCAAATCACATTAAAAATTGGAAAAAAAAAAAAGAGGGTGTGACTCAAGTCACTCTCTCATTCAAGTCCCACCTTTACTCAAGTCCCACCCTTGCTTGAGTTAGACCTTTTATCTTAAGAGAGATAAATAAGTAGCGAAAAGAGGGACCTGACTACCACCAAGAAAGAAGAGCTGGGAGAGGAGTCTAAGAACTTCTAGACCAAGCGTAAGAGTGATGCCAAGACACATGGAAATCTCCAAGGAATGCTGGGCCCACTAATACTGAAAGGAAGCAAGGACCTTCCTCCAGAGCTGATGCAGAGAGAAAACCTTCCACTAGAGCTGGCACCTTAAATTTGGACTTCTTGCCTCCTAAACTGTGAGAAAATAAATTTCTGTTTGTTAAAGCCACCCATTTGTGGTATTTCTTTTAGAGCAGCACTTGATAACTAAGATACTTTCTCTGTCACAACTACTTACTCTGCTGTTGTAGTCTGAAAACAGTGTAGACAGTAAGTAAACAAATGGGTATGGGTAGAGTCAGCCCATATGCCATAGTTTGCAGATCCCCACAGACATTCTCTACTTTAAATTGGAAACATATTTTGAAAACTTTGTGCATAAAAATGAATTTTTAGATATATTCATTCATTCAACAAATAGTTATTTAGCACCAATTTAAAACATTGTATTGTAGGTACTATGCCAAGTACTAGTCATACAGCAGTACTGAGGTAGATAGGATTCCTACCCACAGGGAATTCACAGTGTAATAGGGAAAACAGAATCAACTAAGTAATTGAATTCATAGGATGGTAACACTGATTATATACACAATGAAAAGCCCTTTTTGTGAATCATCTTGCATAATGGATAATCCTTGCATGATTTCCATTCATTTAAATTGGTGCTGTATTTTCCTACAAAAGTACTGGCATTGTAGTTTATCATCTCAAAGGTGAATTATATATTTAACTAAATCACTACTACTTTGAGATATTCATTCAAAATAGGTTAACATGTGAATAAGTAGAATTATAGTAAGGTCTACTTGAAAAGTAGAAAGTTGTATGTTTTCCCTTTTAAATATAATTATTGTTGAATATCAATGCATCTCAGCTCAGTATCATTGATCATTAATATGTAATATTTATTTTTGGTCTGTAGTGTTCTGTTATCATCTGAAGAGACAGTTCATCTATATTCAGGAACTAAGGTATGAAACGTCAAACTTTGTACAAATACAAGTACCTTCTGTAGAATGTTAGGTTATGTTTTTTGCTTTTCTTTCACAATATAGAGAAGAGGTATAACTCTGAAAGAGAATATAAACCTTGATACTCAGAAGGAATGCATTAATGAAATGTTGCTCATAAAATAGATTGAATTCTTTTTTCTGTCTCAATTTAATTAAACCAATTTGGAGATGCATTTCCAACCATTGGGGAGAAAAAAATCTAAGTGTAGTAAGTTTGTGCCTGAGGCTTTTTAGTTTTCTTTTGGAAGCCTAAATCTTGTAGATCAAAAGAACAAAACACACTGCCATCTGGTTGATTCTGACTCATAGCAACCCTATAGAACAGAGTAGAACTGCCTTATTGGGTTTCCAAAGCTGTAAATCTTTACAGAAACAGACTGCTTCATCTTTCTCCTGTGGAGCAGCTGGTGAGTTTGAACCACTCACTGATCTTTTGGTTAGCAACTGAATGCTTTAACCACTACATCAACAGAGCTCCTTAAATCTTGCATGTAGAAGACCTGAAAAAGTAAGATACTCATATATAAAGAAGGTGAAAGGTTCATTCATTCATTTAAGTATTTATAGTGTAGAGATCACTATTCCAAGTGCTGTGTGTAGTGGGATTTACAAATTCCCCACTATGGGCATTTAGGCCAAGGGAACAGTAAATGTGAATTCCAGGGAAGGCCTGTCTAGTGAATAATTAGTCAGCAAAAAAAAAAAAAAAACCTCACTGCCGAGACAAGTCGATTTGACTTACGGCGACCCCTCCTTGGATTTTCGAGGTGGTATCTCTGTGGAAGTAGATTGCCCAGTCTTCCTTCTGAGGAGTGGCTGGTAGGTTTGAACCAGACTTCTGGTTAGCAGTCAAATGCCTTAAGCACTGGTCTGATTACCTAGTGCTGCTCTGACAAGAAATATACCACAAATGGGATGGCCTTAACAAACAGGAGTTTATTCTTAAAATTTGGAAGCTTTAAGTCCAAGTTCAAAGTGCCAGGCTCTAGGGGCTGGGTGAAAGTCCCTCAACCTTGGGGACCAGCTCTGACTCTTGCTCCCGGCCCACTGGAGCTAGAGGCATTTCTTCACTCAGACAGCTGCTGGTTGCTGAGGCTGAGAAGCCCCAAGGTTGACAAGTCAAAAGGCATAGTCCCGATATTACCAAACCACACTACAGGCCATTAACTTAAGTCCATTGTAAGTCCCAAGGCTGGCAAAGCATAGCAGAATGCTGAGCAACAGCACGACTACATGCAGGGTCCAAGCATGCCATAGGCTAGAAACCAGTCTCAAAACTTCTCCTTATATACAGGAAACAGACCACATAACCAAAGGCAGCTACTCAGCTGCTCACAGTAGATTCCACCATGGAGTTGATTAGCAGTCTCATCATGGGAAAATACTACATACAGCTGCCCAGCCACTCAACCAGGCCTAGCCAAGTTGACACACAAACATAACCACCACAGGCACTATGCCACCAGAGCTCCTAATCAGTCAGTTAATGAGGAGAATTAAATTCTGTGAGTCAGAACATGAGGGTTTAATGCTCCACTACCTAGCTGAGTATCCTTGAACCTTTGGTATTCATTTTCCTTATCCCAGAATATCTTGATTCAAACATTCTAGGTCTTTTCCAGCAGTAAAATTCTGGAATTCTGAAAAACAATTAATTCCATGAAAATAACAATTCTGTGTAGCAAAATAGCAATTCTATGTACTACAAAACTCCTTTCCTTCGTGAATGATTAGAATCTATTTAATCAGTAGTTTAAATTCTTTTCATGTAGCCAAAGACCAAAAACGGTCCAGTAAACAAGGTTCAAAATAAACTACACTCTGCAAATAAAGGAAAGAAGACAAATTCAAGGTATAGTACAGTTTTAAAAGTATTGCTTTCATATTTTTAGTTTTATAATTTACAGTGTAATCATTATTAACTGCTAAGCTTTCTGTGTTTCTCCAAATCTTTTTATATCCAAGATACGTAAAATTATACTATATATATCTTTTCTATATATTCAATAAGTTAAAAACATTTTCCACTTGTAAATATATTACAGCAGTTAATGAATATTTTATAATGTTCCTCTAAGCAAAATTGCCACATTTCAAATTTTTTAAATGTTATTTTCAGCGAGATATTTTCTTAGAGGGAGTTCTGGTAGCATAGTGCCTAAGGCACTTGACAGCTAACCAGAAGGCTGGCGGTTCAAACCCACCAGCCACTCCTCGGAAGGAAGATTGGGCAATCTACTTCCGTAGTGATACCGCCTCAGAAACCCAAGGAGGGGTCGCTATGAGTTGGGTCTGACTCAATGGCACATAACAATAACAACATTTTCTTAGAACTGAGAGTAGAATCTAGTATTCTTGTCTCTCTTCCTAGTTCTCTCAATTACACCAAGTTGTGTTTTACTTCTGGACATTTAACAGAACACCATACATTATTGTGTGTATTGAGAGACAAAATGACTGGGTTTGCTATAAATAAGACAATAGTATGATTATAATTTATACTATTCTTTTTGGTGAGAGAAAATTCAAGATTATCCTTAGGATTAATTAACAAGAGTCGTAGGAGGCTTTCTTAGAAAAGGAGGGTCACACATGCAGTAGGTGAACCAGCTTCTTATTTTCAGGAAGTTATTAAATTTGTGTGTCTATTATTTACTCAAATGGATACTTGCATTATAATTCTTAAAAATATTTCTTAATTCTTGTGCCATCTAATTGGCTAAATAATTTCTAATTTGTTTTGGAATTTAAAGTGAAGGGATAAGGAAGAGAAACGAAAGAATATAAAATAGATTGATAGAAGAAAAGAACATAGTTTCATAATTGGAAAGGGTTCTTGTTTTCAGAGTTGAAATTTACTTTTTAAAGAAAAATGTCTTATTCCCAATGGAATTCTGAAACCTTTGCTTTAGTATTAAATGGAAATTAGGCTTTCAGAACCATAGTCTTATTGGCTCATTCCTCAGTGCTTTTAGATGTGACTGTTATTTCATATTTCTTCCCCAACCCCCTTAAAAAAATGAAATCCAACTTTTGGTCACCTTTAATTCTAGTTAAAATGTCTTTATTTAGGTAGAAGAAAAAATGTTGATTTTGTACTAATTACTGTTCATTTTGTAATTTTAATCAAGAGGAATTTTTCTTTGATGTTTGCAGAATTATGACTAGAACAAAACCAATTTGTACAGTTCTTCTCCAGGAAGATGTAAAATTAAAAACCACAGGTTGGATATGACCTAGGAGGCCAAGTTCAGTCCTTTTAGCTTTGATCTTCATCTGTTTGGAGACAAAGTCTAGACCAACTGTTCTCATAAAGTTTTCTCCAGTTCCATAATTATGTGACTCATGAAGTTCAAAAGTCTACTAAGTCTCTTGTAGTATCAATTGTCTCTTCAAAGTATCAATTGTAATTTCATCATAAATTTAAAATTAATAGCAATTTTGATCTGTTTTGTTATGTGGGTAAAAGCCATATCTGCTTTCTATATTATATGTGTATTTTTAGTGTAAAATTGAAATACTCTGATGTACAAACTGCCAATGATGTTGCCATTCTGGAGGATTTCTTAGACTTTTCTCTTGCAAAAACAATTAGCAAAATTGAAGGGCAACTGGATGAAAAAGGCTTACCTGAAAATATAGATGATGATATTTTCTCTGGTGTTACTAAAGATATTGGAACAGGTAATTTTCCTTTCATTTGTTATTTTTATCCTTATTGCATAATTACTTAGAAACAGAGATCTTTGCCAAAAACCCCCCCAGTTTTTCTTGTAGTTAAGAAATATATGGTAATGTCTTGGATTTGTTTCCGAATAATCCAGTGGGAGACAGTGAAGGTAAGAATGAATAGTATTATGGATGAAACAAAACTGTCTGTGAGTCAATAATTGTTGAAAATGGGTGATAGGTAAGTGGGGATTTGTTGTAGTAGTCGCTACTTTTATATACATTTGATATTTTCCATTATAAAAAATACTGTATTTTTTTTCACTGAATAGTTGTCAACTAAAAATGCCCCATAGCTTATTGTTAAAACATTAAAATAATATTAAAAAGACATGTCTTCAGATTTCTTTCATTTAATGTAACCCATCACCAGCTCTGCAGGAGAAAGATGTGGCAATCAGCTGTCCTAAAGATTCTAACCCAAACCAAACAAACTGCCATCAAATTGCTTCCAACTCAGAGCGACTGTATAGGACAGAGTAGAACTGCTCCATAGGGTTTCCTATGCTGTAATCTTTATGAGTGTAGAGGTTAAGGCATAAATGTATGCTAACCAAAAGGTTGGTGGTTAGAACCCACCAGCCACTCTGCCGAGGAAAGATAAGTCTGTTTCCATAAAGATTTATATACAGTCTTGGAAACCCAATGGGGGTCGCTATGAGTTGGAATTGACTTAGTGGCACTGAGTTTGGTTTTTGGTTTTATCTTTACAGGAGTAGATCACTAGGCCTTTTCTTCTGCCCAGCGGCTGGTGGGTTCAAACTACTGACCTTTTGGTTAGCAGTTAAACACTAACCATTGTATTACCAGGTCTCATTTGTACAGCATGCTACAAAAACCAAAAAACCAAACTCACTGCCTTTGAGTCAGATCTGACACATAACGGCCCCTCCTTGGGTTTCTGAGGTGGTATCTCTATGGAAGTAGATTGCCCAATCTTCCGAGGAGTGGCTGGTGGGTTTGAACCACCAGCCTTCTGGTTAGCTTAGGCATTACACCACCAGAGCTGCATACTGTTGTTGTTGTTGTTATGTGCCATCAAGTTAGACTCGACTCATAGTGACCCCTCCTT
>NW_006921613.1:251184-264213 GCF_000298275.1 Orycteropus afer afer | reverse complement strand
CCCCATCTTCCTTCCGAGGAGTGGCTGGTGGGTTTGAACCACCAGCCTTCTGGTTAGCAGTCAAGTGCCTTAGGCACTATGCTACCAGAGCCCCTACTAGTTACTCATAAATGAGGAGCAACTAATTTATTCTTTTATTACATTTACTCACCCAATCAAGCTTTCTAGAGCTGGTTGTAGGGAAGGAAGTTCAGTGGAGCAGGAAGTTGCCTTTAGGTGTCTTTCAAGATGCCTTCAAGGACCTTATGGTCAGACTTCGGCTGTTCTCTGGAGAGAGTTACCCATGGCCCTATTACAAATGTTTCTGCTTCCATGAACAGGGAACTGAGAGAAACAGACTACCTTAAATTGCTGCATTTTTCTTATTGCTGAATCAATTGCATCTGCCACTTTCTCCCCCTAGAGCCAACTGTTGCAGTCTTCACATTTTTAATTTATCATTTCCCTTTTCTGCCCTGCTCAACTGGAGTTACATGTGAGGCTGAAAGGAGAGTTAAGGCCAGAGAGATCTAGGTGGGGTTAGAGCCAGCCATCATTAATCAGCTCCATGGTAACATAACCAAAACAAAACACTAAACTCACTGCATAACCAAAACAAAACACTAAACTCACCAACTCATAGCGACCCCCTTTGGGTTTCTGAGGCAGTAAATCCTTACAGAAGTAGATTGCCCAGTCTTCCTTTCATGGAGCAGTTGGTGGTTTGAACCACAAACTTTCTGGTTAGCAGTCAAATGCCTTAGGCACTGTGCCACCAGAGCTCCTGGTAACATAAAGATGGGGGCAATTAATAAGAAAAGCTTTGAAACAGGCAGTGTGAATGGAAATGCTTTGTGTTGTGCCTCTCAGATGTATATGACTTAAAGGGATTTTTTCTAATGATTTATCAGAAGCAACTAGCTTCATGAAACAAGCTTCATGAGGGCAAGGTTGTCTTAGAACATTCTTACTATAACTAAAACCTAGTAGGGGCTCAATGTACATTTTATTATTGAATGAATTATAAATAGATTATAAGTTTAGTTTTCACTTTTATGGGGCTATAAGTTATAAGCACGAAAGATTTACTGCTAATATTCATGAATAAAGAAATACCAAAGGTAAAGTTTAATGAAAGTCTGCAGAAGAAAGATTCAGTAGCAAAGTATTAGTATATTTCACTGAATTTTAACTTCTCTGAAAGTGGGATGTATTTTACAATCAATGGCATTTTATAATTGCATCGGCAGGGGATTGAAGTTATTTAGCTAGAAAGGATTTGTGTTCGTTTCTGCCAAACACTTGGGGACTTTACTGACTGAAGATCAGTAAATTCTCCATATGAGGTATTTTGGACCACTCTGGTAAGTGTGAATTCAGTCTGTAAATTTGTATGAATACTGGCTTGTGGTTCATATTCTCAGGAGAGATTTTTAGGTTTTTGGTTTTTATCTGCTCTCTCATTACTCAGTTTCAGTATTGAGAGGTGAACATTTTCTTAGCATCCTTTCTGTTGGGTGGATTTATTTCTCATTTATCTTTGCATTAGGGGCATCGCTCTTCAGTGCTCCCACGTTACGCAGGGATCTCTTGTAAGACTCTCCATCTTGAGCACTTTGTTTTCTCATAAAATAATGGTCTGTCTTATAATTGATGACATCTTGGATTCAGTGAAAGACAGTAAATACAATTTTTAAATTCACAGAGGCTCAGATCAGATTTCTTAAGGCCAAACTCCGTGTTATACAGGAGGAACTGGATAATGTTGTATGTGAAAGCAATAAAAAGGTAAAGTTTTAAAACCTCTCAAAAGAAATGCTCTCACGTTCAAAGATATTTTAGAAATAATTTCATTTACAATATTTAAAACAGCTTTATTGAGATACAGCAATTGTTTTGAATTCAAAAATTGTATGTAAATATTGAACTTTATTCTGAGATGTTGAATTTCATAGAGCTAAAGAATTTTAGTACTTATTAGTAATTAGCATCCTCTGTATTAAACTTTTGAAAATGAAAATGGAGTGTAATTTGTTTTTCTTCATGAAATAGGTATAAATATATATCATCAAATATCATATGAAGCTCTTTTTCTCAGCTTATGTTTTGATATCAGATCTTGTATGTTTTCACATAAACTAATCTATACCTTCATAACTATAGGAGGATGAGATTCAGGATTTAAAGTCCCAGGTAAAAAATTTTGAAGAAGATTGTATGAGACAACAGCGTACAATTAATATGCAACAGTCTCAAATAGAAAAATATAAAACCCTTGCAGAAGAAGCAAACAAAAAATGTGATGGACTACAGCAACAGTTGTCTTCAGTAGAAAGGGTAATAATTTTTTTTCCCCTAACTTAATGTGAAACATATTAAAACTCTGAAAATTTGTATAGACACCACATTTGGGTTTGTTTAGTTACTTTAGTAATGTTTACTGAAAACTCCCAATCTGATTTGCTCTTTTTACTTTCTTACAAGTGTTTCAAAGGCAGCAGTTTCAAATTTTGATGAATTTCAATGTTATTTTTTGTGGTTTGTGCTTTTTTCATCCTATTCAAGAAATCTTTGTCCACTCCAACATCACGAGAATTTTCTCCTATGTTTTCATCTGGAATTGTTACAGTTTTAGCCTTCATGTTTAAGTCTGTGATATATTTTAAAATAATTTTGTGTATGCCTTTAGAAAAGGGTTATAGTTCATTTCTTCCATATAGATATCCAGTGCTATTTGTTGAAAACCATTCTTTCCCCTATCTAGTTACCATGACCCTTTCATAGAAAAGTAATTCACTATATATGTATGGGACTGTTTCTGGACTTTATTTTGTAACATTGATCTATATGACCATTGATACATATTTGTGTTACAAGTTTTCAGTGAAACCATATGGACCTGGACTTTTCTTTTTAGAAGGATTTTAACTACCAATTCAATTTATTTAATAGATACAAATCTATTCTGATTTTTGATTACTTTTTGAATCAGTTTTGGTATATTGTGCTTTTTGAAATATTTGTGCATATTATCTAAGTTTTTAAATTTGTTGGCATAAATTTATCCATATTATTCCTTTATTATGTTTTTGATGATGCCTCTTTAATTCATGATAACTGATAAATTTGTGTTTTCTCTTACGTAGTCTAGCTAAAGGCTTATCAATTTAATTGAACTTTTCATTGAATCAGTATTTGGCTTCATTGATTTTTTCTCTATTGTTTGTGTTCTGTTTCATTGATTTCTGCCCATTCTTCCTTCATTCTTATCTAGCTTTAAATTACTCTTATTTTTTAGGATTTTTAAGGTAAAAACTTAAATAATGGATGTTTTACTTCTTTTCTAATATAACAATCTAAAGCTACAAATTTCCTCTATGCATTGTTTTATCTGTAATATCTCACAAATTTTGATGTTGCTTCATTTTCATTAGTTCAAAATATTTTCTAATTTTCCTCCTGATTTCTTTTTTAACCCATAAGTTATTTATAAGTGTACTGTTTGAATTTCTAAATAATAGGGAAGTTTTCATGTTATTGATGTCCAGTTTAATTCTGCTGTAGTAAGAAAATCTACTCTTCAGGATTTCATTCTTTCTAAATTTGTTCTAACTAGTTTTATGGACCAGAATATGGCCTATTTTGCTGAATGCTTCATGTGCACTTGAAAAGAATTTGTATTTTGCTGTGTTGAGTGTTCTATAATACTAAGTCAAATTTGTTGATAGTGCTGTTCCGGTGTTCTATGTCCTTAACTGATTTTCTGTCTACTTGCTCTGTCAATTATTGAGAGAAGGTTGTTGAATTATCTGACTAGACTTGTGTATTTTTGTTTGTTTGTCCTTCCAGTTATTTCAAGTATCTTTTTGTAAACTTTAAAAAATAATATTTTGGTGACTTTTTTAAAAAATATTTTTATTGTGATTTCAGTGAAACTTTCCAGAGCAATTTGGTGTTCCGTTCAATTGCTCATTCATGTTTTGTTTCATGATATTGACTGCAGTCCCCACAGTGTAACAGCACTCTTCCCACTTCCTCCCTATATTTCTATTTCCCTTGGTCCATTTGTCTTTCCTATCCATTCTGACCTTCTGAGCTTTATCCCTGGGCAAATGCTGTCCTTTTCATCTCTGATGGTTGGTTGTTCTAAGGAGTGCTACCTCCTTGGTGTTATTTTTCACCCCAAAGACTTGACTATTGTTTGGCTGAAAGTTGAGCCACAGGGGGTGAGGTCAGTTGCAGGCTTGGAGGGTGACTAAGAGCTATGGTCTCAGGAGGTCTACCAGTCTTTATCAGATGAGTAAGCCTGGTCTTTTTATTATTATTATCTTGAGTTTCGTTCTACATTTTTCTCCCACTGTACCCAGGATCTCCTATTGTGATCCCTTTCTGGGATGGTTGGCAGTGGTAGCCAGGCACTATTTAGTTCTTCTAGCCTTAGGGTCATGGATGCTGAGGTTCACATGGTCCACTAGTCCCTTGGACAAATTGTTTCCTTCTTTGCTCCAGATGAGCAGAGACCAGTAGTTGTACCTTAGATGGCCTATCACAAGCTTTTAAGACCCTAGTCACTACTCACCAAAGTAGGATGTAGAACATTGTCTTTGTGGACTATGTTATGCCAATTAACCTTCATATCCCCTACAGCTATGGTCCTGTGCTCCCAGGCCCAGTGACTCATTCCCTCAGGATATTTGGTTATGGGTAAGAATTTTCATAACTTCGTCTCCTGTTAGCTCTACTATATACATGGATATTTTTACAGCATATATAATATGTATGTAGAAACATCATCTGCCAAACCTATATATGGTCGTGGATATAGTCCCATTTATCTATGCATACCTGGTCATCTTGCCTGTCTACCTATGTATCCACTTGTAGATTAATGTTTGTTATTACTGATAATGCAGGATTGTGTATATAATAGTATTTATCTTTGTTGTCTGTAATTCTTGTGTACCTCTCTGTGTCTTCCTTTTCCTTAGTGACACTGTGCTGGTCACCCACTTTTTGTGTATTGCCTTTCCCTTCACCCAAATTAACATGTGTCTTTTACCTAGTTAGTAATTTTCCCTCTCACTAGGGGTTGCTGTGAGTTGGATCTGACTCTACAGCAGTGAGTTTGGTTTTTGGTTTGGTTTGTATGCTCGCTTTCAGGTTTTGGGGATATATACCTAGGAGTGAAATTGCTGTCTTCATTGTTGTTCCTGTTTGGAATCCTTTCTCCCTAGATCTTCACAAGAACTGTTCTCTCAGTTCATGTAGAAGTCTTCCCCTGACCACTTTATCTTTAACAGTTATGCCCCTCCACACACTGTTTGTCCCCTTGTCCTTTAATATTTTTCTTCATAGCCCTTATAATTATCAGATACTACATATATGTTGCATGTGTATGTATATTAGTCCCTCGGTGGTGCAAACTCTTTGTGCTTCTCTACTAACCTAAAGGTTGGTAGATCAAACCTACCTAGTGGTACATGGAAGAAAGGCCTGGCAGTCTGCTTCCTTAAAGATTACAGCCCAGAAAACTGTATGGAATAGTTCTACTTTGTCACACAGGGGTCGCCATGACTTGGAATTGACTCAACAGCAATGGGTGTGTGTATCTGTGTATGTGTGTGTGTATTTATGTGTGTATATATGTATTTGTTTATCACCTGTCACATCCTCTAGATTACAAGCTTCATGTGTGCCCATAATGTTGAATAGTTCCTGCCACATAATAAGGGCTCAGTAAATGAGTTGAAGAAATGAATGTATAAAACCTATTGTTGTTAATTGATGTTGAGTCGATTCCAACTCATGGAGATTCATGCAGAGTAGAACTGCCCCATAAGGATATCAAGGCTGTGATCCTTCGGAAGCAGATCTTCTAGGACTGTCCTCTGAGGTGCCTCTGGGTAGGTTTCAACCACCAACCTTTGGCTAATAATCGAGGTGTAACTGTCTGAGCCACCCAGGGACTCCATGAAACCTATCAGGTGCAGATATTATTATTCTCAATATCAGAGGTGAAAATAGCCTATCACAGCTTGCAGATTTTCTGACTTCCAGTCTCTTGCTTTTTGTACCATAGCCATTTGTTTCTGGAACCCTGTCTAATCATTTATTTATCCTCATCTGATTTATTCCTTATCTCTATTACTATGGCAGTGCTTAGGATGTTTACTATATTTTGTGTGTGTATGTGTGTGCTGTGGCTACTGATGCATGCACCTTTTCTTTTCTGCTAGATTGCAGGCACCTTGAAGCTAGGGAGCTTACCTTATTCATCTTCATATTCCCTCTCCTCTTCTTGGTCCTATTTCTGATGCCCTTTAGGAATGAATGTCTTAATAATTATCAGAAAATAGTACATTATTTCCTCTTGAATCGCACAATATTTGAGTTTTAAAGTTAAGTTTTATTTTCTTTCATCTATCCAGCTGTTTCTTTTAAAACTAATATAAAATTAAGAGCTTGAGATTTTTTATAAAATTTTTGTCTAGCAGCATGTAAACTGCTTAATTTTTTAGGAGCAATAGACTTTGTCAGGATGCAAGCTTTAATAAAAATATTGGTGTCTTATCTGTACATTTTAAAGGTGCTTGAAAACAATTGTTTTCAAGTTTTCTCATAAGGATTTCTCTTTCTTTAGTGGATTTATTCATATAGAAAAACTTTATTTCCTACTTTACTGTTCTTCTGGCTATCCTTTTATTTTCCCTTTTCCCAAGAGGGGCATATTGATTCAGGGGCATCATGTGGAAAGGATGATTTTTCACTGTTCTGTGAAGTAGGTCACAAAGTCAACAGAAGGAAAGAGAGGAGCAAAGAAGATTCATTTCCATATTCCTATGAAAGGAGGCAGAAATGAAGCAGCAAGGATTGTGGACTTTGTAACTAATGAGAATCTTTGCCTTTTTGATGGGAACAGAGAGATAAATCAGGCTTGCTCTTAGTGTAGCTACCACCCACAAAGCTGTGAAGAGGGCTGGTGATAGCAGATGGTATCCATACACAGTTTGATTTGTTTAGAAACCTACATAAAGAGCAGCATGTGTTTTGTTGTGTTTTGCTTTGTTTTTCCCCTTAATTACTCAGAGCCAGGGAGATCAGTTTTCAAATAGAACGTAGTGATAATGCTAGGAGAAAAAAAAAAGTTATCAAAAAAACAATACAAGCAACTCTTTTCTTAATTGTATCATTGCAGTTCCACAATATTTATTGAATATCTGCTTAAATAAGGCCCTGTAGTAGGCATTGTAGGGAATGCAAAGAATTGGTTAAGTACCACAGAATAACTTCAGTTAAATAAACATGTCATTAATGCCTCTTAGATGCCACTAAAGTGCTGAGAATACAGAAATTAAGGCAGTTCCTGTCCTTGAGGAGCTTACACTAGTGTATTAGAATTGAAGTAAATTCATGGTTTTAATAACACACAGAAGGTACTATGACATACGTGTATCAAGGTACTATAAAAACTCTGAGGGAAAGGTACCTAATCTAGTCAGGTGTAGGGAGGTGGGGATAGCAAGTGTTAGATGGAGAAGGCTTCCTAGAGAAGCTGAAGCCCTAATGTACAGCCCTAGTTGAGTCTTAAAGGATGAGTAGGTGCTGTTGGTGTTGTTGTTAGTTGGCTCCAACTCATGGTGAGCCTATGCTCGCCAGGTAAAAATGAGGATCGGGGAGGATTAGTACAAAAGGAAGAGGAAGAACAAAGGCTCAGAGGCAGGAAATGCTGTGAGTTTGGGTGAGAGATCCAAGTACTGCTGATACTGTTAAAGGTGAACATCTGTGGCTGGAGATGAGGCTGACTGACAGGTGGCAGATTGTGGTGGAATTCTGGAGTTCAGCTTTGGAGCTTAGGTAAGGCTTGTGTTTCTCCAAATGTGGCCTACAGAATCTACAACAGTATCTCCTAGCATATTAATAAAAATGTAGGTTTAAACCCATTCCAAGCTCAGTATCTTCAGGCCAAGAGCTGATTGTGGAATAGACCATAAACTGCTCATATGCAGGTTCAAGTTGAGGCTGTAAACAATTAAAACCATTCCACAAGAGCCGAAATATGACCTTGATTATATCCCTCCTATATTTGGAGACCATCTAAAGAATAGAATTGATGCATTGAACACCGGTGACTGAAAACCAGAGGAATTGTAGGATGATATCAAGAACATCATCCATGAAGAAAGCAAAAGGTCATTAAAAAGACAGGAAAGGAAAAGACCAAAACGGATGTCAGAAGAGACTCTGAAACTTGCCTTTGAATGGAGAGTAACTAAAGCAAATGGAAGAAATGACAAGATAAAAGAGCTGAACAGAAGATTTCAAAGAGCAGCTTGAGAAGACAGTCAATTGTTATAGTGGAACGTTCATTGACCTGGAGTTAGAATACCAAAAGGGAAGAACACGCTTAGCATTTTGCAAGCTGAAAAATCTGAAGAGGAAAGTTAAGCCTCAGGTGGCAATATTGAAAGATTCTATGGGCAGTATAATGAATGATGCAGGCAATATATCGAACAAACATCAAAAGAAGATGGAAGGAATACACAGAGTCACTGTACCAAAAAGAATTGGTCAGTGTTCATCCATTTCAGGAGGGGCATATGATCAAGAACCAGTGGTACTGAAGGAAGAAGTTGAAGTTGCACTGAAGGAATTGGAGAAAAACAAGGCTCCAGTAATTGAAGGAATACCCATTGAGACGTTTCAACAAATGGATGCCCCACTGGAGGCACTCACTTGGTTATGCCAAGAGATTTGGAAGACAGCTACCTGGCCAACTGACTGACTGGAAGAGATCCATATTTGTACCCATTCTAAACAAAAGTGATCCCACAGAATGTGGAAATTATCAAACAATATCATTAATATCACATGCAAATAACATCTTACTGAAGATAATTCAAAAACGGTTCCAGCAGTATGTTGACAGATAACTTACAGAAATACAAGCTGGATTCAGAAGGGGACATGGAGTTAGGGATATCATTGCTGGTGTCAGATGGATCTTGGCTGAAAGCAAAAAATACCACAAAGATGTTTATTTGTGCATTATTGACTATGCAAAAACATTTAATTGTGTGGATCTTAATGAATTATGGATAAAATTGAGAAGAATGGGAATTCTAGAGCACCTAATTGTCCTCATGAGGAACCTGTACATAGACCAGGAGGCTGTTGTTCAAACAGAACAAGGGGATACTACATGGCTTAAAATTGGGAAGGGAGTGTGTCAGGGTTGTATCCTTTCACCATACTCATTCCATCTGTATGCTGAACAGATAATCTGAGAAGCTGGACTGTATGAACAAGAGAGTGGCATCAGGACTGGAGGAAGACTTATTAACAACCTGCGATACACAGACGACATAACTTTGCTGAAAGTGAGGATGACTTGAAGCACTTACTGATAAAGATTGAAGACCACAGTCTGCAGTTTGGATTATACCTCAATGTAAAGAAAACAAAAATCCTCACAAGTGGATCAATAAGCAGCATAACGATCAATGGAGAACAGATTGAAGTTGTCAAAGATTTCATATTACTTGGTTCTACAGTTAACACCAACAGAAGCAGCAGTTAAGACATCAGACAAAGTATTGCATTGGGCAAATATGCTGCAAAAGACCTCTTCCAAGTGCTGAAGAGCAAAGATGTCTCCTTGAAGACTAAGCCTAACCCAAGCCCAAGTAGTATTTTCAATCATCTCATATGCATGTGAGAGCTGGACAGTGAATAAGGAAGAATAAAGAAGAGTTGATGCTTTTGAGTTGTGGTGTTGGCAAAGGACACTGAAAGTGCCATGGACTGCTAAAAGAACTAACAAATCTGTCCTTGAAGAAGTGCAGCTGGAATGCTCCTTGGAAGTGAGAATGGCCAGACTTCGTCTCACCTACTTTGGTCATGTTGTCAAGAAGGGACCGTTCTCTGGAGAAGGATATCATGCTTGGTAAAGTGGAGGGTAAAAAAAAAGGGAAGGCCCTCAACAAGGTGGATTGACACAGTGGCTGCAACGATGGGCTCAGGTATAGCAAGGATTGTGAGGCTGGAACAGGACCAGGCATTGTTTCATTCTGTTGTACATAAGGTTGCTATGAGTCAGAGATGACTCAATGGCATCTCACAACAACAACGACAACAACAGGGCATTAAAAATCATGCATAAGATCTATTACTTCTGCTCAGCATTGGGATTTTCTACAAGGCTACAGAATGCTCTTTAGTTAATTAAAATTTTCTTAAATAATATCTATTAGCAAGTCTAGGAGCTCTGGTAGCATAGTGCCTAAGGCACTTGACTGCTAACCAGAAGGCTGGCAGTTCAAACCCACTAGGCACTCCTGGGAAGGAAGGCTGGGCAATCTACTTCCATAGAGATACTGCCTGGGAAACCCAAGGAGGGGTCGCTATGAGTCTCAGCCGATTCGATGGCACATAACAACAACAACAACATTATCAAAAATAGGCTCATGAGGCAGCTTATTCATGTCTGCAAAAAGGGTGTGGCGGCAGTGTCCTCTGACCTCTTCTGACTTCACGAGAAGGGAGGAGGATCAAGATCAACATCAATAGCCCAATGCTGATTCCTGTGAGGCAGAGAGCAGACAAGCTGCCATTCAAACATTTTCTCAATTCTGACACCAACCATCTCTTCTATGGTATACTCTGCTTCTCTGCTGGGTTCGATAATTCATTGCACTGGCTACATAGAATTCACAGACAGTGCTCATGATTATAGGGTTTCTTACTGCAACAGGTTACAATTCTGGTTTAGGAATACTCAGGATACAATTCTTTGATCAGGACAGCACTTTTTCACCATGCCTGTAGGTACGCCTCTCTTTAGCCCTCAGCCTCTTGGCCTGGCCTCTGCTCTGCTCAGCCAAGTGTTACAAAACTCTTTTAGCTTTGCCCATAGGTGCACCCAAGTCCACCAGCAAGCCTCCTGCCCAAAGGCACTCAGCTTTCTCGCTCCATGGGCCAGCAAGCCCATTGCTTTGTCTTGTGCAGGTCTCTTGCCTGTTTTTCTCTACTGCCTCTCCTTGGCACCTCAGTGCAGGGATCTTGGGTCAAAAGGATGTGCTCCACTGCTGGCTTTTCTTTCTTGATGGTAGTCAGATCCCCTCTTTCTGCCTCTGGAATGGCTCATTTTAAGCCTAGTGAGGTGGCAAAACCGACCAATCCCTATGTTACAATTCTATACACCTTATTTCCATGGTATCAACCCCGCAAAGGTGCCATATACTTATTAGCAAGCTATCTAATCCCTTTGGTGGGCCATAAGCACCTCACATTTGCATAATTCTACCCGGTCATCTGGTGTGAGCCACAAAGACCATGGCTAGAAGAGCCATACTGACCCAGTGTCTTACATTGCTGTTTGGGGGAGGTTCCCAAAGAACTACAATTATAGACAGTTGCTTATAAAATAAATATTAAGAATATGTGTACTGCATCTTCCACCAGCTACTCCTGGGAAGGAAGGTTGAGCAATCTACTTCGGTAGTGATACCGCCTCAGAAACCCGACACTATGAGTCGGATCTGACTCAACGGCAGTGATTTTGTTTTTTTTGGTACTGCATCTTGGGTGTGTGAGAGGAGGGAGGAAATTCCAAATAAAAAGCAGTTTGAAAGCCTAGTTGAAATGACTACACTTTTGAGAATATACCTTACTACTACCAATTTGAGGTAGGCACTTGAGATCTCTAGCACTTAATCTACTTCTAGCCTTTATATATAGATGTGATATGCTTAGTTTCTGATGTAAGAGATTTGGGAGAAACAAGGAATATGGAAATGGAAAATGTTACAAAATAATAAAAAGGGAACTTAATGATTTAAGTGTCCTATATTGTTTTTACTATACAGGAATTAGAAAATAAAAGAAGACTACAAAAACAGGCTGCCACTAGTCAAAGTGCCACAGAAGTTCGTTTGAACAGAGCCCTAGAAGAAGCAGAAAAGTATAAATTGGAGTTAAGTAAATTAAAGCAAAATAACAAGGTATGGAATAATTGAATAATTTGAAAGTGATCATCTTTGATAATGCCCTCTTTTAAGCAAGAGTCAAAAATAATAGTTTTTTAATTATCTTTTTTTTTCTTTACTTTCATTGTGGTGAAAACTTATACAAGAAGATATTTGCCAACATAACAACTTCCACATTTATAGCTCAGGGACATTGATGATATTTTTCATGTTGTGCCATCATTATTGCTATCCTTTTCCAAAATTCCACCACCATCAGCATAATTTCAATGTCTCACAAACAAATGCTTTTCCTTTCTCCCTCCCTCCTACCCCTGATAGCCACTAATAATCTAATAATCTTTGGTTTATATACATATATGTGTGTGTGTGTGCGTGTGTATAAATATATATATACATATATGTATGTATATTTAGGAGCTGTGGTAGCGTAGTGCCTAAGGCACTTGACTGCTGGTAACCAGAAGGCTGGCGGTTCAAACCCACCAGCCACTCCTCAGAAGGAAGATGGGGCAATCTATTTCCGTAGTGATACTGCCTCAGAAACCCAAGGAGGGGTCGCTATGAGTCGGGGCCGACTTGATGGCACATATCAACAACAACAACATATGTATATTTATATATAATTTTTTCCCCCAACCTATCTAGGAGTTTTCCCTCCCCTCCCTGGTAACCAACAAAGAAAGTTTCCTTCCATGTATAAGCCTTTCCTTGACTTTTTACAATAGGGGACTAATAAAATATTTATTCTTCTGTGACTGACTTATTTTACTCAGCAAAATTATAATTCTTGATGTCATAGTGAATGTTTCTCTTTTTAGAGAAAATGTGTTATCATTATATATATCTTAAACAAGCTAAGATATGTTCTTTGGTTAATTGCCATAACTGGGTGATAGCACAGCTCTTTGGAGGTTTCATTCATTTCTTCATTGAATAAATCTTTATTGGGTGCCTATACTACATGCCGGGAGCTCTGGTAGCATAGTGGCTAAGGCACTTGACTGCTAACCAGAAGGCTGGCGGTTCAAACCCACCAGCCACTCCTCGGAAGGAAGGTTGGGCA
>NW_006921613.1:248992-251069 GCF_000298275.1 Orycteropus afer afer | reverse complement strand
TCAAACCCACCAGCCACTCCTCGGAAGGAAGGTTGGGCAATCCTACTTCCGTAGTGATACTGCCTCGGAAACCCAAGGAGGGGTCGCTATGAGTCGGGGTCGCTATGAGTCGGGGTCGACTCGACGGCACATAACAACAACAACAACATACTACATGCCAGGGAGCTCTGGTGGCATAGTAGGTAAGGCATTTGGCTGCTAACTAGAAGGTTGGTCGTTCAAACCCACCAGCTGCTCCACAGGAGGAAGATGAGGGAATATACTTCTGTAAAGATTCACTGCTTTGGAAACCCATTGGGAGTCACTATGAGTCAGCATCAACTCAATGGCAGTGGGTCTGGTTTGGTTTGATTGTATACTACATGCCAGAGTAGTCCTGGTGGCACAGTGGGTAAGTACTTGGCTGCTAACTGAAAGGTTGGTGGTTCTAACCCACCAGCCACTCTGTGGAAGAAATGTGGCAATCAGCCTTGGAAACCCTATGGGGAAGTTCTACTACGTCTTATAGGGTTGCTATGAGTCAGAATCATCTCGAAGGCAACAGGTTTTTGTTGTTGTCATACTATATATACCCCAGCAGTCCCTGGGTGGCATAAATTGTTGAGCACTCAGCAGTTTTCCTGTGATCCATGTGGTGTCACCATGAGCCAGAATAAACTCAACAGCAATTGGCTATACTACATGCCAAACGTTCTCTTAATTTCTGGGGCTAAGTGATGCAAAAAAAACAGTGTCTGTATCTCAAGTCTGTTATATCCCTCTCTGGGCCTTCAATTCCTAATTTATAAAGTGAGGGGCTGTTTTACAGAGCAGTGGTGCTCAAACTTGAGCATGCATTAGAATCACCTGGAGGGTTGGTTAAAAAAGATTTCTCGGTCCTATCTTCCTATTTGCAATTTTAATGAGTTCTCAGGTGATATTGATGCTGCTTGTTCTGAGACTACACTTTGATAGCCACTGCTATAAAGTTATTGGATCCCTAGTATCTAGTCAATGCTCGGCTTAGAACTGGAACTTAGTATCAAAAATGTTAGTTGAAGAAGTGAAAGCTCAACTGTCGATGTGGTAAAAAGAAACAAGGGAACAGAATACAGACCCAGAACATATCCCTGAGTAATAAGCAGCATTGGAACTCTCTGATAAGGAATTCAAAAGAATTATATTAAGGTATCTTCAAAGGATTGAAAGACCAAGGAAAACACAGACAAATCCCTAGAAGAATTCTGGAAGAAAATACAAGAACTAAATGAAAAATAAATGAAAAATTAGAAATGATTCTAAATCTACAGATAGAAATCCAAAAGATTAATACTAAATTGTCAGAAATAGATAACAAATGGAAAGGGCAAAGGAGTAGAATTGATGCAATGCAAGACAGAATTAATGAGATTAAAGACAAATGCCTGAATACTTCTTTGGAAAGGGATCAGTCAGAAAAAAGATCAAAACAAAATGAAGAAAGCCTAAGGTTCATGTGGGATACCATCAAAAGGAGTAACCTATGTGTCATTGGAATTCCAGAACAAGAAGAGAAAAGTAAAACCACTGAGAAAATTGTTCAAGATTTTTTAGAGAACTTCCCTGATATGATGAAAGACAAGAATATAGCCATTCAGGAAGTCCAATGAACCCCAAACAGGATAGACCCCAAAAGAAAATCACCAAGACATACCATCATCAAACTCATCAAAACCAAAGACAGAATCCTGAAAGCAGCATGGGAAAAACAAAAAGTTACCTACAAAGGACAACCAGCAAGAATAAGCTCTGATTTCTTAGCAGAAACCATGCAACTGAGAAGGCAGTGGGATGGTATATATAAAACCCTGAAAGAGAAAAATTTTCAACCAAGAATTATACACTCAGCAAAACCGTCCCCTCAAATATAATGTTGAAATTATGAGATTTCCAGATAAGCAGGAACTAAGGGAATTTGTTAAAATGAGACCAACCTTACAAGTGATACTAACGGAGTCATTTGAACAGAGAACCAAAAAATAGCAAATACCAACCAACCATTAATACACAAGATGACATAACCCAGAAACTACAGCTATGGACATATCCAAAGGAAAAT
>NW_006921613.1:246563-247191 GCF_000298275.1 Orycteropus afer afer | reverse complement strand
CCCATCAATATGCTGCCTACAGGAGACACACCTTAGACACAAAGACAAAAATAGACTAAAAATCAAAGGTTGGAAAAAGATATATCAAGCAAATGACAACAATAAAAGAGCAAGAGTGGCAATATTAATTTCTGATCAAATTGACTTTAAGACAAAAACCACCATTTGAGACAAGGAAGGACAATATATAATGATTAAAGGATCTATTGAACAAGAAGCTATAACCATAATAAATATCTATGGACCCAATGAAAGAGCTCCGAAATACATAGATCAGACTTTAACAGAATTGAAAAGGCAAATAGATGGGTCCACAGTCATAGTTGTTGTTGTTGTATTGTGCCTTCAAGTCAGACCTGACTTATAGCAACCCCTCTTTGGGTTTCCAAGGCAGCATCACTATGGAAGTAGATTGCCCAACCTTCCTTCCCAGCAGTGGCTGGTGGGTTTGAACTGCCAGCCTTCTGATTAGAAGTCAAGTGCCTTAGGCACTATTCTATCAGAGCTCCTATAGTCATAGTAGGAGACTTTAACACACCACTTTCAATGGAAGATAGAACAACTGGAAAGAAACTCAGTAAAGATGCAGAAGAGCTAAACAATACAATCCACCAACTTGACCTTATAG
>NW_006921613.1:220005-244508 GCF_000298275.1 Orycteropus afer afer | reverse complement strand
GATTTAGCATCGTGGCAGGATATAAGATCAACATCCAAAAATCAGTTGGATTCCTCTACACCAGCAAAAAGATTGCTGAAAAAGAAATAAGGAAACCAATACCATTTATAATAGCTACCAAAAAAATAAAATACTTGGGAATAAATCTTACCAGGGACACAAAATACCTATACAAAGAAAAGTATAGAAAAAACTACTTCAAGAAACCATAAGAGATCTACATAAATGGAAAAACATCCCATGCTCGTGGATAGGAAGATTGAATATTGTGAAAATGCAAAGCAATCTATAAGTCAGTGCAATCCCAATCCAGATCCTGTCAACATTTTTTAAGGATATGGAAAAACCAATCACTAACTTTAAATGGAAAGGAAAGAGACGTTGGATAAGCAAAGCACTATTCAAGAAGAACAAAGCAGGAGTTCTCACACTGCCGGATCTCAAAACCTACTACACAGCCACAGTAGTCAAAACTGCCTGGTATTGATATAATGACAGACACATGGACCAATGGAATAGAATTGAGAACCCAGAAATAGATCCATTTTTCTATGGTCAGCTGATCTTTGACAAAGGTCCCAAATCCATTAAATGGGGAAGAGAATGTTTGTTTAATAAATGGTGCTGGCAAAACTGGATATCCATTTGCAGAAAAATGGAACAGGATCTGTACCTCACACCACACACAAAAACTAACTCCAGATGGATCAAAGACTCAAATGTGAAACCTAAAACTATGAAGTTCCTCAAGCAAAAACTAGGCACAAATTTAGGGGCCCTAATATATGACATAAATAGACTATCAAGCATAACCCAAAATGCACAAACAGCAGAAGAGAAACTAGATAAATGGGACCTTCTAAAAATTAAATTTTTATGTGCTTCCAAAAACTTCTCCAAAACAGTCAAAAGAGAACCTACGTATTTGGAAAAAAAATATTTGGCAATGACATATCTGACAAGGGACTTATCTCTAGAATTTATAGAAAACCACAACACCTCAACAACAAAAAGACAAATAATCCAATTTAAAATGGGCAGAAGACATGAATAGACACTTCACAAAGAAGGATAATCAGGTGGCCAACAAACATGAATAAATGCTCATGATCATTAGCTATTAGAAAGATGCAAATCAGAACAACAGTGAGATACCATCTTGCCTTAGCACTAGTAGCAAATTCAACAAGACAGAAAATAACAAATTCTGGCAAGGATGTGGAGAGATTGGGACTTTCATACACTGCTGGTGGGAATGTAAAATGATACAACCACTGCAGAAAGCAGTATGGTGATTCCTTAAAAAGTTGGAATTAGAAATACCGTTTGACCCAGCCATTCCATTAATAGGTATATATCCTAAAGAAGTGAGAATCATGACAAGAACAGACATGTGAACACTCATCTTCATCACATTATTTACAATAGCCAAAAGATGAAAACAACCTAGATGTCCATCAACTGAGGAATGGATAACCAAACTGTGGTACATACACACAATGGAATACTGTGCAACCCTAAAGAATAACGTAGAATCTGCAAAACACTGCATAACATGGATGAACTTGGAGGACATTATGCTGAGTGAAATAAGTCAGTCACAGAAGGACAAATATTGTATTTGTCTGTTATTATAAAAGTCAAGGAAAGGTTTATATATGGAAGGAAATTTTCTTTGTTGGTTACCAGGGATTGGAGGGGAGGGTAGAGGAACACTATTAGATAGGTAGAGATAAGTATTGATTTGGGTGAAGAGAAGGGCAACGTACCAAATGTGGGTGATTGACATGGTGGCATTAAGGAAGAGGAAGACAGAGAGAAGTACATGGGAGGTACAGACAACAAAGATGAACCCTTTTGTACATATAGTACTGCGTTGCCAGTGAAGGCAAACATGGGTATATGGGTGGACAGGCTGAACTATTAGGTATGTCTATGAAGTGGGGAATGTACCCAAGATCCTGTATAGGGTTGGCAGACAATGGTCCTATTTGTATGATCTGTAAGAATTCCCAGGTGTATAGTAGAGCTGACAAGGGGCAAGGTTGTAGTCAATTCTTGATTACAGCCAGCTACCCAGAGGGCCCGAGTAGTTGAACTGGTGGGCTCGGGACCATAGTCGCAGGGGACATCAAGCTTAATTGGCATTATGTACTACACAAAACATTGTTCTACCTCCTACTTTATCCAGTCGCGACTGGGATCTTAAAAGCTTACAAGCAGCCATCTAGATGCAATGATGGGTCACTCCTGTCCGGAGCAAAGAAGAAAGAAGAAAACCAAAGATTCATGGAAACAATTAGTCCTAGTGAGTGGTAAACCATGCGATCCACAGTCTATATGACTATGATACCAGAAGAATTAAATGGTGCCTGTCTACCACTGTCAACCACTCGGAGGGTGATCTATATAGGTGATCCTGGATAAAGAGGGAAAACAATATGGAACAAAACTCAAAATCATTTGGAAAACAAAAAAGGGGTCCAGCTTTGCTGGTCTGATAGCACCTGGTGGAACCCCTGAGACTATAGCCCTTAGCAGTCCTTTGGGTCCGAAATTGAATCCACACCTGTGGCTTCCAGCCAAGCAAAAGACATGCATATGAGTTGAACATTTACCTGAGGTAGATACACTCCTTGGAGAGAACAATCATGGGAGAAAGAGGGCTGTTAGTGCACAGGTAGACAGCTTAGAGGACAGGAGTGCATGGAGGGATGGACACAGGGAAGAGGTAACTATCAGGAGGACCTGGGAGGGGAGCTGTTGCATTGGGGTAAATTGTAGTCAGTGTCATGAGACAAAGTATATGTGAACTGCTGTATGGAAAGTGAATTTGCTCTATAAATTTTCACCCAAATCACAATTTTAAAATAATAATAATAATACACAGATAAGTTTGGGGAGTTTTTGGCTCTTAAACATACTCATGTAAACACCACCACAATGAATTAAAGAATATTTTCATCACCCCCAGACAGATCCTTTGTACTTCTTTCCAATCAATATATCCCCTTCTCAGAACTACTGTTCTGATTACCTTTTCTTGAATTTCATATAAATGGAATTATATAGGTTATATTATTTTGTGACATCTGTTTTGAGTTTTTTCTTGATCAGTCAGTCTTGTTAACAATTCGTTAATCTTTTTTTTTTTTTTTTTGAGGTAAATGCAAACAAAAATGCAACATAGCAAAATTTATGGGATGCAGGTAAAGGGGAAGTTTATGGCTGTGAATGTCTACATTAAAGAAGATAAGGGAGATGGTTGAACAATATGATGGACGTTAATTAATGTCACATGATGAACATAATTAATGATAGCTGGGCTGTCACTAAGGAGCTCTGGTGGCGCAGTGCCTAAGGCATCTGATTGCTAACCAGAAGGTTAGCCATTAAACCCACCAGCTGCTCTGAAGAAGGAAGATATGGCAGTCTTCTTCCATTAAGATTTACCACCTCAGAAATCCTATGGGTGTCACTATCAATCAGCACTGACTTGATGGCAGTGAGTTTGGTTTTTGGTTTGGTTTAGGGCTGTCACTGAATTGTATATGTGAAGACTGTTGAAATGTCACATGTTTGTTACATACATACCACAATAAAATAAATTACTAAACAAAGACAAAACATCTCAGATCAACAACCTAACTTTTCAACTTAAGGATAGAAAAAGAAACGCAAACTAAATCCAAAGCAAGGAAAAAGAAGGAAATGATAAGGATTGTTGTTGTTGTTGTTGTTATGTGCCGTCGAGTCGGACCTGACTCATAGCGACCCCTCTGTGGGTTTCCTAGGCAGTATCACTACGGAAGTAGATTGCCCCATCTTCCTTCCGAGGAGTGGCTGGTGGGTTTGAACCACCAGCCTTCTGGTTAGCAGTCAGGTGCCTTAGGCATTATGCTACCAGAGCTCCCATAATAAGGATTAGATTCTTATTATTATCAATGAAATAGAGAATAGAAAAATCACAGAAACCAAAAGCTAGTTCTTTGGAAAAGCACAACAAAATTGACAAATGTTTAGACTGGCCAGTAAAAAGAGAGAGTGAGCACAAGAGAGATTATTCAAATTACTAAAATCCGAAGTAAAAGAAGAGACACTACTACTAACCTTACAGAAGTGAAAATAATTATAAGGAAATAATAGGAACTAAGTTGGGTAACTTAGGTGAAATAGACAAATTTCTAGAAAGACATGAACTACCAAAACTGACTAAAGAAGAAATGGAAAATCTAAATAGACTTACAATAAGCCAAGTGATTGAATTAGCCATGTAAAAACCCCCAACAGGAAAAATCCAGCAGCATTTGACTTCACTGGTGAAGTCTACCAAATATTTGTTATTGTTGGGTGTTGTTAAGTCTATTCTGACTTATAGTGACCCCATGAGACAGAGTAGAACTGCCCCATAGCATTTCCCTGGCTATATAATCTTTATAAAAGCAGATCATCAGGTTTTTCTCCTGTGGAGCTCCTGGGTATGTTCAAACCACCAACCTTTCTGTCAGCAGCCAAACACTTAACCATTTGAACCAGGAGGGCTCCTTTACCAAACATTCAAATATAAATTAATACCAATTCTTCACAAACTCTTCCAAAAATTAGAAGACAAGGGAGCACTTTCCAATTCATTCTATGAGACCAATACTACCTTGATACAAAAACCAGAAAAAAAAAAGAGGAAAAATACAAACCAGTATCTTATGACTGTAGATGCAAAAATTCTCAATTAAATATTAGTAATCATATCCAGCAAAATACAGTGTTATATAAAATGACCAAGTAGAATTTATCCTAGGAATGCAAGATTGATTATGTTGCTGTTGTTAGTTGCCATTGAATTTCTTCCAACTCATAGTGAACCTATGTAAAACAGAACAAAACTGTGCTTGGTCCTACACCATCCTTACAGTCATTGCTGTTTGAGACCACTGTTGCAGCCACTGTGTCAAGCCATCTCTTTGAAGGTCTTCCTCGTTTTCATTGACCCTCTCTCTACCTTACCAAACATGATGTCCTTCTCCAGGGACTGGTACCTCTTGATAACATGTCCAGAGTACATAAGATAAAGTCTAACCCTCCTACCTTCTAAGGAGTGTTATGGCTGTACTTCCAAAACAGGCTCATTCTTCTGGTAGTCCGTGGTATATTCACTATTCTTTGCAAACACCACAATTAAAATGCATTAATTCTTCTTAGTCTTCCTTATTCATTGTCCAGTATTCACGTGCATATGAGGTGATTGAAAATACTGAGGTCCTCAAAGTGACATCTTTGCTTTTAAGAACTGTAAAGAGGTCCTTTGCAGCAGATTTGCCCACTGCAATACATCATTTGATTTCTTGATTGCTGCTTCTATGGGCATTGATTGTGGATCCAAGTAAAATGAAATCCTCGAGAACTTCAGTCTTTTCTCCATTTATCATGATGTTGCTTATTGGTCTAGTTGTGAGGATTTTTGTTTTCTTTATATTGATCTCAGTAAATGCTTCAAGTCATCATCACTTTCAGCAAGCAAGGTTGTGTCATCTGCATATTGTAGCTTGTTAATGAGCCTAGCTCCAATTCTGATGCAGTGTTCATATAGTTCAGGTTCTCAGATTATTTGCTCAGCATACAGATTGAATAAGTATGGTGAAAGGCAATAACCCTGATGCATACCTTTCTTGATGTTAAACCACGCAGTATTCCCTTGCTCTGTTTGAACAACTGCTTCTTGGTCTATGTACAGGTAGCTCAGGAGCACAATTAAGAGTTCTGGAATTCCCATTCTTCACAGTGTTATCTGCATGTGACATCAGTGATACTGTTTGGCAATTTCCACATTCTTCTGAATCACCCCCTCCTTGGAATGGGCACAATGGATAGCCTCCGAAGAAATTAGGCCAAATTAAAATGAAAAGTATAGTTGCAGATGGCATGATATTCTATTTAGAAAATTCTTGTTGATCACTGGGTGCTCCTTTTCTGGTGGGTAGTGCTGCATGGAGACATACTGTTTGCCATCCAGTCAATTCTGACTCAAAGTGACCCCATTGTGTTTCCAAGGCTGTAAATCTTTACAGAAACAGATCACCTCTTCTTCCTCCCGCAGAGCAGCTGTTGGGTTTGAACCGTGACCATTTGGTTAGCAGCCAAATGCCTTACCCATTACGCCACCAGAGCGCCTTAGAAGTATGCATAAACACCCTAAAATCTCTGTGTGAGGGGCCTTCGGTGCTTCAGAGATAGAATTCTCGCCTTCTATGCCAGAGACCCTGTCTGATTCCCAACAGTGCACCTCATGCACAGCCACCACCCATCTGTTAGTGGAGGCTAACATGTTGCTGAGATGCTGCACAGGTTTCATCAGACTTTCAGACTAAGACCAGGAAGAAGGCCTGGTGATCTCCTTCTGAAAATCGGCAAATGACAACTCTGTGGATCACAATCGTTTGATCCACACCCAGCACGGGGATGACAGGAGTGGGCAGTGTTTTGTTCTGCTGTGCATGGGGTCTTCACAACAGCAGCTATCAACAACCACCTCTGCTTTGGCCTTCATTAATCTTTTTGAAGATAAAAATTTTGGTTTTATTTTCTCTCTTCTGTTTTCTGTTTCACCAAATTCTTCTTATATTCTTTTGTCTACTTTAGTTTTACTTTAGCTCCTTTTTTTAGTTTTTTAAGCTTCTTAAGGTGAAAGCTTAGGTTATTGATTTTAAACCTTCTTTTCTAACACAAGTATTTAAAGCTAAAATTTCCCTCAAAGTGTTGCTTTAGTTGTATCCTACAACTAATTTTTTTCATTACCCTATCATTAAGTATACATTTTTTAAAATTTTTTTATTGGAGTATAAGTGACATAAATAAACTATACATGTTTAAAGCAAAACAACCGCCAAAATAATAATGAATATATCCATCACTCCAAAAAGTTTCTGTGTGTCCTGCTGTAATCCATACTCTTCACCCACCCCCATTCCCAGGCAACTAGTTTGCATTTTGTAGAATTATATATATATATGAAATCAAACCTCCCATTTTTGTGTGATTTCTTTCCCTCAACATAATTGAGATCTATTCAGTTTATTGTGTGTGACAATGGTTAATTTCATTTCACTCATAGTATGGAGTCCTGGTAGTGTAGTGGTTAAAGCACTCAGCTGCTAGAAAAGGTTAGCAGTTCAAACTACCAGCTGCTGCATGAAAAAAAGATGAGGCAGTCTGTTTCCATAAATATTTACAGCATTGGAATCCCTATGAGACAGTTCTCCTGTCCTACAGGGTCACTGTGAGTTGAAATTGACAGCAAAACATGAATATACCAGAATTTGCCCACCCATTGGCCTACTGGATTGTTTCCAGTTTGAGGCTTTAACAAAGCTGTCATGAACATTCATGCATAAGTCCTTGTGTGGACATATGCTTTCATATCTCTTGGTTAAATACCTAGGAGTCAGTGTCTAGTTTGTGTTAGATATATGTTTAACTGGGACCTCTGGTGGCATGGTGCCTAAGACATTTTGACTGCTAACCAGAAAGCTGTTGGTTCAAACCCACCAGCCACTCATCAGAAGGGAAGTTGGGCAATCTACTCCCATATTGATACCACCTCAGAAACCCAAGGAGCAGTCACTATGAGTCGGATCTAACTCAATGGCAGTGTGTTGCATTTGCATTGCATATATGTTTTAACTGCCAAACTGTTTTTCAAACTGTTGGTACCAATTTAAGTTCCCACAAGCAAGTATTTTAGCTGTTCTACATCCCCACAAATATTTGATATGTTCTTGTTAGGTGCCATCGAGTCGTCTCTGACTCATAGCAACTCTATACACAGCAGAACGAAACACTGCCCTGTCCCGCACCAGCTCCGCAATCCTTGCTAAACTTGAGCCCATTGCCACAATCACTGTGTCAGTCCATCTCGTTGAGGGCCTTCCCCTCTTTCGTCAACCCTCCACCTTACCAAGGATGACATCCTTCTCCAGGGAATGGTCCCTTTTGATAACATGATCAAAGTAAGTGAGACGAAGTCTGGCCATTCTCGCTTCCAAGGATCATTCCGGCTGTACATCCTCCAGGACAGATTTGTTAGTTCTTTTAGCAGTCCATGCCACTTTCAACATTCTTTACCAGCACCACAACATCAATTCTTCTTCAGTCTTCTTTATTCATTGTCCAGCTCTCACATGCATATGAGGCTATTGAAAATATCATGGCTTGTGTCAGGCTCACCTTAGTCTTCAAGGAGACATCTTTGCTCCTCAGCACTTGAAAGATGTCCTTTGCAGCTGACTTGCCCAGTGCTATATGTTGTCTGATGTCCCAACCGTTGCTTCCATTGGCGTTGATCATAGAACCAAGCAATGTGAAGTCTTAGACACTTCAATCTCTTCTCCATTTATTGTGATGCTGCTTATAGGTCCAGTTGTGGAATTTTTGTTTTCTTTATATTGAGATGTAATCCATATTGCAGACTGTAGTCTTCAGTCTTCATCAGTAAGTGCTTCAAGTCATCCTCACTTTCAGCAAGCAAAGTTGTGTCGTCAGCATATTGCAGGTTGTTAATGGTTCTTTCTCCAATTTTGATGCCACGTTCTTCTTCATGTAGTCCAGCTTCTCAGATTATTTGCTCAGCATATAGATTGAATAAGTATGGTGAAAGGATACAACCCTGACACAATCCCTTCTTGATTTTAAACCATGCAGTGTCCCCTTGTTCTGTTCAAACAACAGCTTCCTTGTCTATATACAAGTTCCTCATGTGTACAATTAAGTGTTCTGGAATTCCCATTCTTCTCAATGTTATCCACAGTTTGTTATGATACACACAATCAAATGCTTTTGCATAGTCAATAAAACACAAGTAAACATCTTTCTGGTATTCTTTGCCTTGAGCCAAGATCCAGTTGACATCAGCAATGATACCCCTTGTTCCACGTCCTCTTCTGGATCCAGCCTGCACCTCTGGAAGTTCTCTTGTCAATACACAGCTGCAACCGTTTTTGATTTATCTTCAGTTAGAATTTACTTATGTGCAATATTAATGATATTGTTTGATAATATCCACATTCTGTGGGATCACCTTTCTTTGGGATGGGAACAAATACAGATCTCTTCCAGTCAGTTGGCCAGGTAGCTGTCTTTTGGCATAACCAAGTGAGTGCCTCCAGCGGGGCATCTTTTTGTTGAAACATCTCAATGGGTATTCCGTCAATTCCTAGAGCCTTGTTCTTTGCCACTTCCTTCAGTGCAGCTTCGACTTCTTCCTTCAGTATCATTGGTTCTTGATCATATGTCACCTCCTGAAATGCATGAAGATCGACCAGTTCTTTTTGGCCCAGTGATTCTGTGTATTCCTTCTATCTTCTTTTGATGTTTCCTGCATCATTCAGTATTTTGCCCATAGAATTTTTCAGTATTGCAACTCGAGGCTAGAATTTTTTCCTCAGTTCTTTCAGCTTGAGAAATGCCAAGCATGGTCTTCCCTTACAGTTTTCTAACTCCAGGTTTCTGCACATTTCATTATAGTAATTGGCTTTGCCTGCTCAAGCTGCTCTTTGAAATCTTCTGTTGAGCTCTTTTATCTTGTCATTTCTTCCATTTGCTTTAGCTACTCTCCACTCAAGGACAAGTTTCAGAGTCTCTTCTGACATCCATTTTGGTCTTTTCTCGTCTTTTTAATGACTTCTTCCTTTCTTCATGGATGATGCTCTTGATGTCATCCCACAGTTCTTCTGGTTTTCTGTCACTGGTGTTCAGTGCATCAAATCTATTCTTTAGATGGTCTCTAAATACTTGATATAGTCTATCTTAAATTTGAACTGTTCTATTGAGTGCATAATAGTATTTATGTAGTTTTAATTTCATTTCCTTAACAATTAATGAAAGAAGCATTGGTTAAGTCTTCCACTAAAAAATGAAAGGTCTGCATTTCCAACCCACCCAACAGTTCCATGGGTGGAAAAAACAAACAATAACTGGTGATCTGCTCTTGTAAAGATTATAGCCCAGAAAACCCTATGGGACATTTCTACTCTGTTCTATAGGATCACTCTAAGTCAAAATTGATGGGCACATAACAACAGTTAGTGATATTGAGCATCTTTTCACAAGCTTGTTTGTGATCTTCATATATTCTTTGGTGAAATGTCTGTAAAAATCTTTTGTTCAGTAAAAGAAATTTAATGGACTTTAGTTTTTAGAAAAATTTTAGATTTACAGAGAAATTATAAAGCTGTATAAAGAATTTCTATAAGTTCTGTACCTTCCCTATGATTACCAGTAATATCTACCTTAGTATGGTATATTTGTTGTAATTATTTTTGACACATTTGATTCAGACTATATTCAGTTTTCTTTAGTTTTTACCTCATTTTGTTCATTTTTAAAATTGGATTGTCTGTCTTATTATTAGAAATGAGTTGTAACATATCCTAGCTACAAGTCTTTGGTCGGATATGTTTTGCAAATATTTTATCCCAGTCTGTAGCTTGCTTTTTATTTTTGTAACACTGACTTTTGAAGTGTAAAATTTAAAATTTTGTTGCAGTCCAATTTATAGGTAATTTTTCCCTTTCTATTTGTCCTATTTAAAAATTCTTTGTCAAACCTACTATCACTAAGATATTTTCTTATAGAAGTTGCATGGCTGTAGCTTTTAAGGTGTAGTTGAGTTTTTATATATGATGTAATGATCAAGTCTCATATTTTTGCATGTGTTCCAGGATTTGGTTAAAAGATTATTTTTTCACATTTGAATTACTGACTTCTGATATGGATGATCATGTTGTCTATGAATAAAAAAAGTTTTACTTTTTCCTTTTCCATCTGAGTGCCTAGTATTTCTTTATGGAACCTTATTGCACTGGGTGGAACCTTATTGTACTGGGTCAAACCTTCAGTACAATGATGGATGGATGTACTGAGAGTGGATATCCTTGTCTTTTTCTCAATAATAGAGGAAAATAATTCAGTCTTTTGCCATTAAATATGATGTTACCTCTAGGTATTGTCCTTCTTCCCCTTGAGGAAGTTCCCTTCTGTTCCTACTTTGCTGAGAGATTTTATCAGTAATAGATGTTGGATGTGTCAAATATTTTTTATTGAGAGGTTAATTTTCTTTTTCAATCTGTTAACCTGAATTATATCAATTGATTTTCAAATGTTAAAGCCCACTTGGTGGTGGTATGTCATTATTCTTTTTATATATTGTTGGGTTAGATTTCCTAACATTATGATTTTTTGTATCTGTTTTCACATGGCAATTTTAATCAATAGTTTCTTTGCAAGATATTTTTTTCATTTTGGATCAAGGTAATGCTCCGTTAAATGAATTGGTTCACTGTTCACAACTTTCTGGAAAAGTTTCTGTAGAATTGATATTATTTCTTCTTTAAATGTTTGGTAGAATTCACAAGTGAGGCCATCTGAGTCTGAAGTTTTTTGTGGAAAGATTTTAACTTCAATTGTTAATAGATATAGAGGTATTCAGCTTATCTGTATCTTCTTGTGTATTTTGGTTAGTTGGGACTTTCAAGGAATCTATCCATTTCATCTGTGTCAAATTTACTAGCATAAAGTTTTTAATACTGTTCCCATATTTTCCTTTGCATAGCTGTAGGATATGCACTACACCACCACAGCTCCTTGCTTTACTATATACATGGATGTTTTCAAAGCACATACAAATACATATATAGAAATATCACCTGGCAAACCTATATATGGTTGTGGGTATAGTCATGCTTGCCTATCCATACCAGGTCATCTTGACTGTCTACCTGTGTATCTATTTGTAGATTAATGTTTGTTATTACTGATAACGCAGCATTGTGTATGTAATAGTATTTACCTTTTTGTTTGTTGCCTTTCCCTTCACTCAATATGTGTTTCTAATCTAGTTAGTGATTTTCCCTTCCCCTCCAGCCCAACCATGAAAGAGTATTTCTTTGCATGTATAAACATTTCCTTGACTTTTATAATAGATTCATATAATATCTGCCCTTTTGTGATGGACTTATTTCACTCACCCTCTCTTCCAGGTTCATCCATGTCATTAGGTGTTTCATGGATTTGTTATTCTTTAACGTTGCATAGTTAGTATTCTGTGTATGTAACATAGTTTATCCATTTGTGGTGATTAAGTTTTTGTGTCAACTTGGCTAGGTGTGGTTGAGTGGCCGGGCAGCTGGATGTAGTATTCCCCATGATGAGACTGGCAATCAACTCCATGGTGGAATCTACGGTGAGAAGCTGAGTAGCTGCCTTTGGCTTTGTGGTCTTCTTCCCGTATATAAGAAACACCTTTGGGAGTGGTCTCTGGCTTATGGCATGCTTGAACCCTGTATGTAGCCATGTTGTTCAGCAGCCTGACATGCTCTGCCGATCTTGGGACTTAAAATGGACTTAAATTAATGGCCTGCTGTGTGGTTTGGTAACATTGGGATTGTGCCATTTTACTTGTGGACCTTGGGCAGTAGCTGCCTGAGTGAAGAGATGCTTCTAGCTTCAGTGGGCCGGCAGCAAGAGGCAGAACTGAAGCCCAAGGTAAAGGGGCTTTCACATAGCCCCTAGAGCCTGGCACTTGGAACTCAGACTTCTAGCCTCCCAAACTGGAAGAGAATAAACTCCTATTTGTTCAAGCCATCCCATTGGTGGTATATTCTTGTCAGAGAATAACTAGAACAGAATATGGTACTGAGAGTGGGGTGCTGCTGACAGATACCTAAAATGTGGAAACAGCAGTGAAGTGCATCCTTGACCCAAGACACTGGCAGAGAGACCCTGGCATGTGGCATGACAGATGGCAGCAGCAGAGCCAAGAGACTGGCAGAGAGAGACCAGCATGTGAGACAGCAGTAGCAGAACCCAGAGACCAGCATGAGACGGCAACAGCCTTACCAGCCCACAGAGGAGAAAGCTGGATGCCACGTGCAGGCGGCTTCCTGGCAGAGTGGGTTGTAACTGGTAGAAGAGAACTGCATGAAATGGAGTAGGAGGTTGGCTGACCCATGGAGCAAGAAAGCTGAGTGCTTCTGAGGCAGGAAGATTTCCTGCACAGTGGGTTGCCTTCAGCATTAATCGGCAGAAGCAGAGACCAAGGAAACAGGAAGCAGAGCTGCCTCAGCCTCAGGGGTGGGACCATGGCCTTTGGGGGTGGAACCACCACAGCCCCCTAGGTTTCAAAGAGCCAGACCTTCACCAACTTGGTTCTGGAGTGTGGGGCTGCTCATTCATGTGAGCCAATGGGATGTTGTCATAGCTGCTGCCCAAGAGTGAGGGGGCAGGGCTGCCATGCCCAAGAGGTAGAGGAACAGGGCCCACCAGGCCAAGGGGGTGAGGTCACCACTCAGGAACTAGGGGACTGGAGTCACCCTGTGAAGAGATCTGTACAGATACCACCCACTGATGATCTGTACAGGTGCCAAGTTGACAAGGGGTGGAATTGTGGTAGTTAAGTTTGTGTGTCAACTTGGCTAGGCCTGGTTGAGTGTCTGGGCAGCTGGATGTAGTATTCCTCATGATGAGACTGGCAATCAACTCCACAGTGGAATCTATTGTGAGCAGCTGATTTTTCCAAATAACTTTCTTACTTATTTTTAATTTAATACCATTGTGGGCAGAGAATGCATTTGGTATTATTTGAATCATTGTACCTTTATGGAGACTTGCTTTATGGCCCAGAATATGGTTTAAATTGGTCATGTTTCATGTATCCTTGAAAGGATTATATATTCTGTAATCATTGAATAGTGTTAGGTCAAGTTGTTTGATAGTGTTGTTCAAGTCTTCTGTATCTTTACATATATTTTTGTCTACTTGTTAGATTAGGAAAGGAGTACTGATCTCTAACATTGTAGATTTGTCTGTTTCACCTTTCAGCTCTATCAGTTTTTGAATCATGTATTTCAAAGCTCTGCTATTTGTTGTTGTTGTTGTTGTTGTTATGTGCCATCGAGTCAGACCCAACTCATAGCAACCCCTCCTTGGGTTTCCGAGGCAGTATCACTATGGAAGTAGATTGCCCCAATGTTCAGTTATGTCATTTTTCTCTTGATTAATTAACTCCTTTATTATTATGACATAACTTTCTTTATTCCTGGTAATATTCTTTTTCTGATATGTGCATCATCTGATATTAAACAACTATAGCTTCTTTTTAAAAAATTAGTGTTAGCATTGGTATACCTTTTTCCATCTTTTCACTTTTAATCCCTTTTGTCTTTGTATTTAAAATGAGTTTACTGTAGACAACATATAATTGAGTTTGTTTTTTTAATCCAATCTGATAATCTCTGACTTTTTAATTTGGGTGTTAGGCCATTTATGGTTAATGTTATTAATACAATTGGATTTAAGTTTATTATCTTGCTGTATTATCTTTTATTTGTCCCATCTGTTCTTTCTTCTCCCACTCTTCTTTTCTTGCCTTCTTTTGAATTTGATATTTCATGATTCCGTTTTTTCTATATTGGCTCATTATCTATACCTCTTTCTGTATACAACTTTTAGTGTTTATCATACATATCTTTAACTTACTACAGTCTACCTTCAAGAATTATAGCAGTTTATGAATAATGTAATAACCTTATAACAGCATATTTCCATTTCACTGTTCCCAGCACTTTTGCTACTGTTGTCATACATTTTACTTCACATATACAAACTCCACATTTACATTATCATTTTTTTATCTTTAAAGACTGAATTATCTTTTAAAGAGATTTTCTATAAAAAATCATTTTACATCTTTTTACATATTTTTTCTTTCTTTTTTTCATGTGTGTAAATTCAGATTACTTGCTTGTATAGTATTCTTTCTACCTGAAAGAATTCCTTTAACATTTTTGGAAGTACAATCATTTTTGTTGACCTGTCTTAAAGTTCACCAGTTCTTCTTCTGTGATGTCCAAATTGCTGCAAAGCTCATCCAGTTAATTTTTATAAACATTACAAACTTGGTCCCCTTGCCCTGAACAATGGCAGAAATTTTTGTTCAGCTTTTTCTTGGTTTCTTGGAGTCTTACTCTGCACACAGAATTTAGGTGTGGGGCAAATAGTTGAGGGACATACATATGCAGATGTTGAGGTTCCCCCTCCTTTCCAGGATTTCTTACCTGGAAATTTCCAACCATTCTGAAAGCCCTGCCCTCTAACTCCTCAGCTCAATAAAACTGCTACTTTTTGCTTGATAATGAGCTTTGGTGGTACAGTGCCAAAGGCATCTGACTACTAACCAGAAGGCTGGCACTTCAAACCCACCAGCCATTCTGCGTAAAGAAGATGGGGCAAGCTATTTCTGTAACGATTTACTACCTCAGAAACCCAATGGGGTTGCTATGAGTTGGAATCGACCCAGTGGCAGTGAGTTTGGCAGTGAGCCCATGAATTGGGAAGTGCACTCAGAGGTGAAGCCAGCTATATGCACATCTTAACCAGTGTGCTTTCCTACTGTCAAGAATCATATCCCCTCTAGTTTCTGCTTACTATTCATTATTTATTTATGCCTTCAAATATATTTTTCAACTGTCCAGAGTTTGTATTGTCAGGAGAGTTGGTTCAATACAGTGTACTCTGCCATTGCTGGGAACTAGAACTGAATTAACTTATTTTTAAAACATTTTTTAAAATGAGAGATACCTGAGCATGATTAAAACCTATCAAAATTTTAATAATTGATTAATGCAAAGAAATTTTTATCTACAAAAATTTTGTTTGAGTTTTAAAAATAATTTTTGTAATTTTTCCATCAAAAGACTGCATATTCAAGGAAGAAAATAGAGTATTTTTTTTTCCCTTTTGTAGGATATAGCAAATGACGTACAGAAAAAAATTGAATCCTTGAAATCAGAAAACAAGAAATTAGAAAAACAGAAAGGAGAATTAATGCTAGGGTTCAAGAAGCAATTAAAATTAATTGATGTTTTAAAAAGGCAGAAGGTGAGTATACACTAAAAAAATCATATATATTATGTGGACTGTTTTACTAAAATATTGAGTATTTTTACTTTAGGCATTTAATTTTTATTTTGGGATCTTTATTTTTCAATATAAAATACATTATATATGTAAAATATAAGATTTATATATAATGTGCCATCAAGCAAATTTTTATTTTCAGTGTAAGTTAATTTTTAATATGGAAAATGGGAGTGGAAATGCAACATAGGTCCTGCCCAACTAAAGAAAGTACCATATAAGAATGAGTATTGCCTTAGGAGATTGTTTACCTCTTAAAACCTTGAAGATATTCCAAACCTCTATTGTTCACTGCTCTATACGTGGGACACATGTTGAGAAGATAAGAATTTATGGTTCTGCCACTTTCCCTTTTTGTAAAGGCCAGGTATTATACTATTACGGAATTATTCTCTTAACAGGAAGGTTCAGTACCACTGATAGATATATAGGCTTTTATAGTCTGGCCTATGAATTCAATTACCCTTTCAAATACCATGTTTATTGGAATTAGAGAGTACAGTTCTACAACAGAACTTACTTATCATGTGAATAGCATATTATAGACACACACTCACACACATACTTCCGGTTGTTTTGTGGTCTACTCTTAATACTAAATTAGAAAATATTTTTTGTTACAGATGCATATTGAAGCTGCCAAGATGCTGTCTTTCACTGAAGAGGAATTTATGAAGGCACTAGAATGGGGAAATTCATAAATGATCTACATCTCTAGAAGATAACTGATAGTGTGTTATGGGTATCACTTTCTTAAACTTGAAAAAATTGTAATGGGTTGAATTATTTTGATTCTTTGTAATTAATGACAATATTTGATAATGAAATCAAAATAATTTCAGAGATTTCCTTATTTAGAGTTGGAGCATACAAAACTATATTTGGAAAAGGAAATATTTAATAAAATAAAGCAAAAAGAATTTAACTTTTTAATTATCTTTCTTATGACCTACTCTCCTTTTTCTTTTATGCTTTCACAACTGCACTTGAATATATAAAATAAATTTAAGTTTTGGAGAGTCAGCTCTAGTTCATAAATGACAGTTTATCTGAGAGAAATTCTATTTTAAGTTCTTATTGATGATTAAGCACATTTGGTAATAAAGTGTTATGGAGTATTGCACTCTCTTTTCTTTTCTCATGAAGGTACACAGAAAAAGATGCTTTAAAACCAAGTCAAGGATATAAAATTCCCAAAGAAAACATAGTAATATAAAGAAAGGACAGTCTACTTTGGGCTAGAGTATCTTCTCTATTAGTCAAGGTGAAGATAATGTCTTGAGAAACAGGGATGCAGAAAAAACTCTGAACAGTGGGAGTGGTATGAAGAAGTAAGTGTCTTGAGTATGGCTTATAATTTGTTTTCTCATGTATGTTTATGTATTATATATGATAAAGGAGCTCTGGTAGCATAGTGCCTAAGGCATTTGATGCTAACCAGAAGGCTGGCAGTTCAAACCCACCAGCCACTCCTCAGAAGGAAGATTGGGCAATCTACTTCCATAACGATACCGCCTCAGCAACCCAAGGAGGGATCACTATGAGTCACATCGGACTCGATGGCAGTGAGTTTGGTTTGGTTTTTTATATGTGATAAAGCAAATTACAAGTATGTATATTTGTGTGTGTGTGTGTGTGTATATATATATATTGTTGTTGTTGTTGTTAAGTGCCGTCGAGTCGTTTCCGACTCATAGCGACCCCATGCACAGCAGAACGAAACACTGCCTGATCCTGCGCCAGCCCCACAATCCCTGCTATACTTGATCCCATCATCGCAGCCACTGTATCAATCCATCTCGTTGAAGGCCTCCCCCTCTTTCGTCGACCCTCCACCCTACCAAGCATGACATCCTTCTCCAGGGAATGGTCCCTTCTTACAACATGACCAAAATAGGTGAGACGAAGTCTGGCCATTCTTGCTTCCAAGGAGCATTCCGGCTGCACTTCCTCCAGGACAGATCTGTTAGTTCTTTTAGCAGTCCATGGTACTTTCAGCATTCTCCGCCAGCACCACAACTCAAAAGCATCAACTCTTCTTCGGTCTTCCTTATTCATTGTCCAGCTCTCACATGCATACGAGGCGATTGGAAATATCATGGCTTGTGTCAGGCGCACCTTAGTCCTCAAGGAGATATCCTTGCTCCTCAGCACCTGAAACAGTTCCTTCGCAGTTGACTTTCCCAATGCTATACATTCTCTAATGTCCTGACTGCTGCTTCCGTTGGCATCGATTGTAGAACCAAGCAACGTGAATTCTTTGACAACCTCAATTTCTCTCCATTTATTGTGATGCTGCTCATAGGTCCAGTTGTGAGGATTTTTGTTTTCTTTATGTTGAGATGTAATCCATACTGCAGACTGTATTCTTCAACCTTCATCAGTAGGTGCCTTAAGTCATCCTCACTTTCAGCAAGAAATATATATATATATAAATACACAAATATATATACATACATACACAAATATACACACATACACATATGGCATGAAGTCCATCTGATGGTGCAGTGCTTAAGTGCTTGGCTGCTAGGCATAAAGATGGTGGTTCAAACCAACCAGTTGCTGTGTGGAAGAAAGATGTGGCCGTCTGCTTCCTTAAAGATTTACAGCCTTGGAAACCCTATGGGGCAGTACTACTCTGTTGTATAGGGTTGTTGAGTTGGAAATGACTCAATGGCAACATGTATATATTGCATAATGTATAATATAATGTCAAATTTAGACCAGATTATCAGTACAAAAATAATATAGTTTGACTAAATGAAATTACAGAGCTCTGGTAGCATAGTGCCTAAGGCACTTGATTGCTAACCAGAAGGCTGGCTGTTCAAACCCACCACCCACTCCTTGGAAGGAAGATGGGGCAATCTACTTCCGTAGTGATAGTGATACTGCCTTGGAAACCCAAGGAGGGGTCACTATGAGTCGGGTCCAACTCGACGGCACACAACAACAACAAATGAAATTACTTTTTCTGTTACAAAACTTATTCAGCAATATTTTTAATATTAAAAATGTATTCTTACAGATAACTGTTTACAAATTATGAGATAGTGATATTTTAGGCCAAGTCACCAAATTGTAAAACCAAAGTTACACTGACATCTAGTGGTAACATACAAAACAATCTTGGTTTTACCAAAGTTCGATGATCTCACTTTTCTTCACAAACTTCACTTCTTTTCTGATATGCTTTCCTAAACTCTTCACCAAGCATATCAATATCATCCTCTTTTTTAAATACTCCCTAAAAGAAAAATATTTTGTTGGTTACTTTTGAATGCTAGAACATTTCAACTAAGTGTTTTAAGACTAGCAAACTCATAGAACATAAGGTTAATAAAGTTATCCCAAAAATAATGAAAAATATTAAAAAAAACTAACAGAATTTTAAAATAAAAAAGAACCATCAACATTTTCTAAATATTATGACTTTAATGTAATAAACATTTTTAGACCAACTTGATTTCTTGATTTGCCAACTTCAGTGGAGGCACTGTCATAGGAATATTACTCCTGCTTGGATTGACTAGATGGGAGGGAATTTATCCAATACTGTAGCCCACCTTTGTCTTGAAACAGCTCTATCATAAGATATGAGCAAGGCCAGGGCTGGAGGGACTGAGCTTTGGAAGATTCATGCATGAGATGGCTACAAATGCCTCAGTTTTGGAGTTAAGCCATTTAAGCAAGCCTTTGAAATTCTTCACTCTATTTTCTTCCTTTATACAGCAAAAGACTCTTTAAAATAAGACTTTATTTATTTAAGTATTTATTATTTTTCTATCTAAAGAATCTAAATACTTCTGGTCATTTGGGATCATTAAGGCCCTCCTACTTTCTCCACAATTATTTCTCCTCAAAATACTGAAACCTCTAGACTCTCCCAGGATTTATAGTCTATTTTATGAAATGTATCAATTATATATTGCTTTTCATATAAACACATCATTTCATATTCAGGAATCCCGTCTAACCAATTAGACTATAAGGTTCTTGTGGACAGGCAATAACTACTCATATATTTCCATTTTCTGTGGGCTTACTTAGCACTGGACCATACACAAAATATGTACTTCATTCTTCTGACTGAATAAAATATCAAATGGCATGCCCTTCATATTTAAAGAATAGTGATTTTATTTGTAACCTTGGGAAACTCAATTATTTTATAGTCACAATGTGTCTCAAATACACATGAACATTTGCTATCTGGAAGTACTTGTGAAAACCAAGATTGCCTCAAAACAAACAAACTCATTGCTATGGAGTCAATCCTAACTAACAGCAACCCCCACTGGGTTTCTGAGGTGGTAAATCTTCATGGAAGTAGATTGCTCCATTGTCCTTCCTTGGAGCAGCTGGTGGGTTTGAACCATCAACCTTCTGATTAGCAGTCAAATGCCTTAGGCACTATGCCACTAGATCGCCTTAAGGTTTCCTAATACCTAGTAATAACAACTTCTTACTACAGAGCAGATCTCAGTTTGAACTTGGACTCAGTTCAAATGTGTATTTGTTACTGGTGTTACCAATTACATTTTCATATATATTATCATCTTTGGCATACAACACATCACAGTGGCTCTAGGATAGTTTAGTTTTATTTTATACTAATGCTGAACAGGGAGGGAAAAAAACTCTAAAATTTAAATTTAAAAAATCTTGCTCATACTTCTAAGGATGTGCCAAGACCAATGCTGTCATTTTAGAGACATTTGAATGGGCCCAGAGCAGATGAAAGTATTTAGGTTAAGGTTCCAATGCTCTTTAGTAACGGGGTAAGAAGTGAGCGAAACCTGGGTCCTCTGAAATCCTAAAATCCTAATTTTTTTCACTCTCAGGAGTTAGGAATATTACACTTTTCAAGTCTCACTTACTTTAGGGAGATATCCTAGTAATTTTGTAGCATGTTCTTTGAGAAGTTTTAGTCTTTCTTCTTCAATTATTGTGTTAATACAACCTTGTCTTCTTTGTTGTAATTGCCATTCTTCCAGCTCACGTTCCTGGGAAGTAAATAAAACTTTATTGATTTTCACAAAATACACGACTCTTAAGAACATTTCAAATAAAACTATTTGCACAGTGAATTCTATGACAAAATTGATGAACTATTTATAGTGGTAGTTTAAAAGTGACTATCAGCTGCCACTGAGTAAATTCCAACTCATGGTGACCCAATGAATGGTACAGTAGAACTATGTATGTTCCACAGGGTTTTCAATGGCTGATGTTTTGGAAGGTGGTCACCAGGCCTTTCTTCCAAGGTGAACATGGGCAGATTCAAACCTCCAACCTTTTGGTTAGCAGGCAGGTGTGTTAACCATTTGCACCACCAGAGAGGACTCCTTCAAAAAACACTAGATGGGTAGATAATACATATCTTTCTTTTACCTTCACTATTCTTTTAAAGTTATAAGAAAATTATGTGATTGGGATTTTAGGGAGGGAAATACATATTTTCAGAACAAAGTCTTCATTACCATGTACTATGTTCTAAGAGTGATTTTCTAATCCAACAAATATTTTTTGTTGTTGTTTTTATGTACCGTGGAGTTGGACCCGACACATAGCGACCCCTCCATGGGTTTCCAAGGCAGTATCACTACGGAAGTAGATTGCCCCATCTTCCTTCCGAGGAGTGGCTGGTGGGTTTGAACTGCCAGCCTTCTGGTTAGCAGTCAAGTGCCTTAGGCACTATGCTACCAGAGTGCCCAACAAATATTTATGGAATGCTTATCATATGCCAGGTGATAAAGATAGCCTACAATGTAAGACAAAATGTTTGTGAAAAAAGCAGAATAGGGATATCTAATGGATAAATATTTTCACAAACGTATTATATATGAAACCTGTATTTAGCAAAAGTAACAATAAAAGTTCTAGTAAGATAGCCAGTATTTCTCAGGAAAGAGTTCTGAATCATCTTTAGATAACTACATTAAAGTTCTGTCTTTCACTCACTGCTGCAGAGTCCAATCCAACTCATAGCAACCCCTCCTTGGGTTTCTGAGGCAGTATCACTACAAAAGTAGATTACTCAACCTTTCTTCTGAGGAGTGGCTGGTGGGTTTGAACCACCAGCCTTCTGGTTAGCAGTCAAATGCTTTAGGCACTTCGCCACCAGAGCTCCTTTGGTGCCTTTAGTGACATTAATTAAAAAAAAAAAAAAGGACTTAAAAGCACTCATGGAATTGTATCCAAATAAGCCTGCCCATACACCAAACCAAATTTGTTGATGTCATGTTGATTCAGACACAGAGCGACCTCATATGTTACAGAGCAGAATTGCTCCGTAGGGTTCAAACCCACCAGCCACTTCTTGGAAGGAAGGCTGGGCAATCTACTTCCATAGTGATACCAGCTCAGAAACCCAAGGAGGGGTCGCTGTAAGTCAGGTCTGACTCGACGGCACATAACAACAACAACAATCTTTATGGAGCAGTAGTGCTGGTGGTGCAGTGACTAAGGCAATAGACTGCTAACTAAAAGTCAGCAGATTGAATCTATCAGCCTATCCATGAGAAAAAGAAGTCAGTCTGTTACGGTAAAGATGTACAGCCTATGGAACCTATGGGGCAGATCTACTCTGTCCTATAAGGTCACTATGAGTCTGAATCAACTTGATGACAGTGGGTAATCTTTATGGAAGCAGAATGCCAGAGCTTTCTTTTAGAACACCGCTGGATAGGTTCCTACCACTAACTCTTACGTTAGTAATCAAGTGTAAAATGTTTGGCCACCCAGAGACTTTCCAAGCCTGCCTGCCAAGAGCTTAGCAAATAAACCTATTAGATAGAAAAGGAAACGAAAGGCACTGAAATAGTAATGCAGGCCCGACAAGACAACCTTAAAGTAATAGTAATGCTGAGCTTCTTGAAATAATTAGTTTGCTGAAGTTACAATTTCTTCACACCACTCCCAAACACATATAAGCCATAAAGGAGAATATTTGTTATTAGGTTCTATAGGGGAGTTCTGGTAGCGTAGTGCCTAAGGCATTTGACTGCTAACCAGAAGGCTGGCGGTTCAAACCCAGAAGGAAGGGTGGGCAATCTACTTCTGTAGTGATACCACATCAGAAACCCAAGGAGGAGTTGCTGTGAGTCGGGTCTGACTTGATGGCACATAACAACAACATATAACCTAGTAACTCTTCAAAGCTGCTAGATGAAGATGAAGAAGGATAGTATGTTAGAGTCAGATCCAAAGCCATTTAAAACTAGAATTACTTCGCATGAGAATATTTTTGTCTACTCTCCTATTAGACGTAATTTTTTATATTAAGGTGAAATTCATGTAACAAAATGAACTATATTAAAGTGTACATTTCACAATGCTGTACTACTACTAACTCTAGTTCCAAAATATATTCATCACCTCATTAAAATTAAAAAAAAAAAAAAACACTGCATAGCCATTAAACAATCACTTTCTACTCCTCACTATAGCCCAGCCCCTGGCAATCACCAGTTTGCTTTCTGTCCCATTCCACATATTTCCATTCTGGATTTACCATTCTAGATATTTCATATAACTGGAATCATACAATATATGACCTTTTGTGCCTGACTTCTTTCAGTTAGCATAATTTTTCAATGTTTAACCATGTTGTTGCATTCCTTTTTATGGCTGAGTAATATTCCTTTGTGTGTGTATATATGTGTGTGTGTGTGTGTGTATAAAACATACCTTGTTTATCCATTAATCATTTAATGGACATTTGAGTTGTTTCTGTCCTTTAGCTACTGCAGATAGTGCTGCTCTGAACATTCAACTGCTCTGAACATTCATGTACAAATATCTATTTAAGTTCTGGCTTTTGTTTCTTTTGCATATACAGGCAGCCCTCAAGTTATGAATGTCCAATTTTTGTACAACCCATAGTTATGAACCAATGCCTGTAAAGATTATTATGTTAAAAATTTGAGGTACATACAATGGTTCATAATAGTAAATGGTGCTACATTGTGGCATGTATCCAAACATTATTACTGTTGTTAGGTGCTGACAAGTCAGCTCCGACTAATAATACCCCATGTACAAAAGAAAGAGACATTGCCAGGTCCTGTGCCATCCTCACAATCCTTGATATACTTAAGCCCATCACTGTAGCCACTGTGTTGATCCATTTTTTTTTAATTTTTATTGTGATTTGAGTGAAAATTTACAGAGCAAATTCGCTTTCCATACAGCACCTTACATATACTATCTCATGACATTGACTACAATTTCGCACAATGTAACAGCTCCCCATCCACTTCCTCCTCATAGTTACCTCTTCCCTGTGTCCTTCCCTCCATGCACTCCTGCCCCCCGAGCTGTCTCCCTGTGCATACACAGCCCTACTATCCTCCCATGATTGATCTCTCCAAGGAGTGTATCTAGCTAATGTAAATGTTCACCTCATATGCCTGTCTTCTGTTTGGCTGGAAGCCACCAGAGTGGGTTCAATTCCAGACCTGAAGGGCAGCTAGGGGCCATAGTCTCAGTGGTTCCACCAGGCTCTATCAGACCAGCAAACTGGTCCCTTT
>NW_006921613.1:218590-219310 GCF_000298275.1 Orycteropus afer afer | reverse complement strand
CCTTCTCTTCACCTAAATCAATACTTGTCTCTACCTATCTAACAGTGTTCCTTCCCCTCCCCTCCCACCCCTGATAACCAGTGAAGAAAATTTCCTTCCATATATAAACCTTTCCTTGAGTTTTTACGATAACAGACTAATACAGTATTTGTCCTTTGGTGATTGACTTATTTCACTCAGCATAATGTCCTCCATACACTGATGTTATGTGGTGTGTTGCAGATTCTGCGTTATTCTTTTGGGTTTCATAGTATTCCATTGTGTGTATGTACCATAGTCTGGTTATCCATTCTTCAGTTGATGGGCACCTACCTAGGTTCTTACCATCTTTTTGTTGTTGGAAATAGTGCTGCAATGAACATGGGTGTACATATATCTGTTCTTGTCCTGGCTCTCAATTCATTATGATATAAACCTAGTAATGGAATTGCTGGGTCAAATGGTATTTCTAATTCCAACTTTTTAAAGAATCGCCACTGCTTTCCACAGTGGTTGTATCATTTTACAGTACCACCAGCAGTGTATAAGAGTCCCAGTTTCTCTACATCCTCACCAGCATTTGTTATTTTCTGTCTTGTTGAACTTTGCTACTAGTGCTGGGGCAAGATGGTATCTCGTTGTTTTTATTTGCATCTCTCTAATAGCTAATGATCATGAGCATTTCTTCATATGTTTGTTGGCCGCCTGAATATCCTCTTTGGTGAAGTGTCTATTCATGTC
>NW_006921613.1:210672-212017 GCF_000298275.1 Orycteropus afer afer | reverse complement strand
AGGGCAGGGCACCCAGGCTCTGCCTGAGCACACAGATTGGGATGGAGTTCCTGTGAACCCAGAAGGTGGGTGGGAGTGGGGGATGGCTGCACCTCCATTCACCAAGGGGTATGAGGTATAAGAGTAACAAGGGGAATGTCGCACCTTTTCATTCGTCCAGGTCCAGCGTGTCCTTGGCATTACTGGCAAGCAGAACCTGTTCTTAAGCCCCTGGAATCTCGGAGAGCGCTGTCTCTTTAAATATCCAAAATGGTCAAGCCACTTGTAAACATTCAAAATGGTGGCGCCCACTAGACAGGTAGAAGTCCATAGCTCAGCCTGCCTTTCTCTTTGCTGATGCTTCAAGTTTTATTCCCCAGCCACCAAAGCAGTCCTCCGTGCAGTCCCTGGCTAGCAGGGCTGACTTTTAGGTTAATTCTTAGGTCCTACTACCACTCAGCACTCTCCAAGCTGTCTGTGCCATGCTGTCAGGCTTGCTTAGGATCGCTGCCACACCGCAGCTCCGTATGTCTCTTTTTTTGGTATTTTCATGCAAATTCTTCTGCTAGTTGGGGTTTAGTCCACTTGTATATCCTTCCCTTCAAGGCTAGGGATCCAGGATTATCTTCTGTGTCTGTGTTAATTGGTTCCCCTTTTCTTTGTTGAAGATGGTCTGTGCAGTCTTTCTCCCTATTCCGCCATCTTACCCGAAGTCTCTTCTCTTCCTTCAATCTTGATGCTACATTCTTCTTCATAGGTCTAGCTTCTCAGATTATTTGCTCAGCATATAGATTGAATAAGCATGGTGAAAGGATACAACCTAATGCACACCTTTCCTGATTTTAAACCAGTCAGTATGCCCTTGTTCTGTTCAAATGATTGCCTCTTGGTCAATGTACAGGTTCTTCGTGGGTACAATTAAATGTTCTGGAATTTCCATTCTCCAAAATGTTACCATAATTTGTTATGATCCACGCAGTCAAATGCCTTTGCATAGTCAATGAAACAGAAAAGAACATCTTTCTGATGTTCTTTGCTTTCAGCCAAGATCCATCTGGTAACAGCAATGATATCCTCTTCTGAATCCAACTTGAATTTCTGGCAGTTCTCTCTAAATATACTGCTACAACCATTTAAAAAAAAAAATTATCTTCAGTTTTCACATCATTAAATGGGAACAGTAATACCACCTAATTCTAAGGGTTAGAAGTCAAAAGTTATTACTTTGTTATTATTTAAAATGAGCTTACAATAGTGAATGACATATAGTAAATGCTCAATATTATTATTACTACCTCTATTATTATTTAAGGAGCTCTGGTAGCATAGTGGCTAAAGCACTTGACTGCTAACCAGAAGGCTGGTG
>NW_006921613.1:204798-210572 GCF_000298275.1 Orycteropus afer afer | reverse complement strand
TTTTGCTGAGAGTTTTGATCAGGAATGGGTGTTGGATTTTATCAAATGCCTTTTCTGCATCGAATGATATGATCATGTCGTTCTTTTCCTTTGTTTTATTTATATGATGGATGACGTTGATTGTTTGTCTAATGGTGAACCATCCTTGCATATCTAATAGGAACCCTACTTGGTCATAACGTATTGTTTTTTTGATATGTTGTTGAAGTCTATTGGCTAGGATTTTGTTGAAGATTTTTGCATCTATATTCATGAGGGATATTGGTCTGTAGTATTCCTTTTCAGTGATGTCTATGCCTGGTTTTGGTATCAAGATTATGCTTGCTACATAAAATGAATTTGGGAAGATCCATCCTTTTCTATATTCTGGAATAGTTTGAGTAGGATTGGTGTCAGTTCTTCTTTGAATGTTTGGTAGAATTCTCTGGTGAAACTGTCTGGGCCAGGACTTTTTGTTGGTAATCTTTTTAATGACCTTTTCAAATTTCTTCTTTTGTTACGGATCTGTTCAACTTTTCCACCTCAGTCTGTGTTAGTTTAGGTAAGTAGTCTGTTTCTAAAAATCTGTCCATTTCTTCTAGATTTTCAAATTTGTTAGAGTACAGTTCTTCATTGTATCCTGATATTATTCTTTTTATTTCAGTTGGCTCTGTTGTGATGTTGCTCAATTCATTTTTTATTCATGTTATTTATGTTCTCTCCTTCTTTTCCTTTGTTAAATATGCCAGTGGCTTCAATTTTATTAACTTTTCAAAAAAATCAACTTCTAGCCTTGATTTTTTTTCTATTGCTTTTCTATTTTCTGTTTCATTTATTTCTGCTCAAATCTTTATTATTTCCTTTCTTCTGGTGACTGTAGGCCTTTCTTGCTGTTCTTTTTCTAATTGTTGGAGATGTTGGTCTAAAGTGTCAATTTTGGCTCTTTCTTCTTTTCTGATGTGTGCATTTATTGCTATAAATTGGCCTCTGATCACTGCTTTTGCTGTGTCCCAATAATTTTGTTATGTTGTGTTTTCATTCAGGGAATTTTTTAATTTCATTTTTTATTTCTTCTATTACCCAGTCATTCTTAAGGACAGTGTTGTTCAGTTTCCAGGTGTTTGCTCTTTTTCTGTTGATCTTCCTATTGCTAATTTCTAATTTTATACCATTGTGATCTCAGAAGATGCTTTGCATTATTTCGATGTTTTTAATATATGAAGGCTTGCTTTCTGGCCTAACATATGATCTATGATGGAGAATGTTCCATGTCCACTAGAAAGAATGTATATTGTGCTGTTGTTGGGTATGTGTCAATCCATCTTGTTGAGGGTCTTCTTTTTCACTGACTCTCTTTTTTTACCAACCATGATATCCCTCTCCAAGGAATGGTCCCTTCTGACTACATGACCAAAGTAGGAAAGACAAAGTCTCACCATTCTCACTTCCAAGGAGCATTCTGGCTGTACTTCTTCGAGGACAGATTTGTTAGTTCTTCTGACAGTACATTGTATTTTCATTATTCTTTGCCAACACCACAACTCAAAGGCATCAACTCTTCTTTGGTCTTCCTTATTCACTGTCCTGCTTTCACATGCACATGAGGTGATTGAATAATATCAGGGCTTGGGTTAGGCACACCTTAGTCTTCAAAGTGACATCTTTGCTTTTAACACTCTAAAGAGGTCTTTACCACCAGCAGCAGATTTGCCCAGTGCAATACAATGTCTGATTTCCTGACTGCTGCTTCCATGGATGTTGATTGTGGATCTAAGTAAAATGAATCCATAACAACTTCATTTTTTTCTCCATTTATTGTGATGTTACTTGTTGGCCTAGTTGTGAGAATTCCTGTTTTCTTTATATTGAGGTGTAATCCACACTGCAGACTGTAGCCTTTAATCTTCATCAGTAAGTGCTTCAAGTCATTTTCACTTTCAGCAAGCAAAGCTGTGTCATCTGCATATTGTAGCACATTGTTAATGAGTCTTCCTCCAATCCTGATGTCGCATTCTTCTTCATATAGTCCAGCTTCTCTGATTATTTGCTCAGAATACAGATTGAATAAATATAGTGAAAGGAAACCTGACACACACCTTTCCTCATTTTAAAACATGCAGTATCCCCTTGTTCTGTTTGAATGACTGCCTCTTGGTCTAGGTACAGATTCCTCATAAGCACAGTTAAATGCTCTGGAATTCCCATATTCTTTGCAATGTTATCCATAATTTGTCATGATCCAGAGAGTTGGATACTTTTGCATAGTCAATAAAACACAGATAAACATCTTTCTGGTATTTTTTACTTTCAGCCAAGATCCCTCTACTGATGTCAGCAATGATTCCCTCATTCTACATCCTTGTCTGAATCTAGCTTGAATTTCTAGAAGTTCCCTGTCAATATACTGCTGAAACGGTTTTTAAATTATCTTCAGCAAAATTTTAGTTACATGTGATATTAATGATATTGTTTGATAATTTCCACATTCTGTTGGATAACCTTTCTTTGGAATAGGCACAAATACCAATTTGTTCCTGTCAGTTGGCCAGGCAGTTGTCTTCCAAATTTCTTGCCATAAACAATTAAGCACCTTCAGCACTACATCCATTTGTTGAAACATCTCAACAGGTGTGGCAGTTAAATTTGTATGTTAACTTGGGTGGGCCTGGTTGAGTGGCTGGGCAGCTGGTGGTAATTATTCCCCATGAGGAGACTGGCAATCTACTCCATGGTGGGATCTACCATAAGCAGCTGAGTAGCTACCTTTGGGATGTGGTCTGCTTCCTATATATAAGAAGAAGCCATGGGGATAGTCTCTAGCTTATGTTATGCTTGGACTTGGCATGTAGCCATGTTGTTCAGCAGCCTGCCATGCTCTGCTGACCGTGGGACTTAAAATGGACTTGAATTAATGGCCTGCTGTGTGGTTTGGTAACATCGGGACTGTGCCATTTTATTTATCAACCTTGGGTTTGTTAGCCTTAGCAGCTAGTAGCTGCCTGAGTGAAGAGATGCCTCTAGCTTCAATGGGCTGGGAGCAAGAGGCAGAGCTGAAGCCCAAGATCGAGGGGCTTTCACACAGCCCCTAGAGCCTGGCACTTTGAACTTGGACTTAAAGACTCCAGACTGTGAGAGAATAAACTATTTGTTCAATCCATCCCATTTATGGTCTATTCTTGTCAGAGCGGTACTAGGCAACCAGAACAACGGGTATTCTGTCAGTTCCTGGAGCCTTGTTTCTCACAATTCCTTCTGTGCACTTTTGACTTCTTCCTTCAATAACAATGGTTCTTTTATCATATGCTACCTCCTGAAATAGTTGAACATTGACCAATTCTTTTTGATATAGTGACTGTGTATTTCTTCCATCTTCTTTTGATGCTTCCTGCATCATTCAGTACTTTGCCCACAGAATCCTTCAGTATTACAATTGAAGGCTTGATTTTTTTCTTCACTTCTTTCAGCTTCAGAAATGCCAAGCATTTTGTTTTTCTAACTCCAGGTCTTTGCATATTTCATTGCAATACTTTACTCTGTCCTCTCAAGCTGCCCTTTGAAGTCACCTGTTCAGCTCTTTTACTTCATCATTTCTTCCACTTGCTTTAGCCACTCTATGTTCAAGAGACAGTTTCAGAATGTCTTCTGACATCCATTTTGGTCTTTTCTTCCTTTCCTGTCTTTTTAATTACCTTTTGCTTTCTCATGTAGGATGTCCTTGATGTCTTCCCATAACTTGTCTGGTTATGTCATTGGTGTTCAACGTATTACAACTATTCTTCAGGTGGTCTCTAGAGTCAGGTGGTATATCATCAAGGTCATATGTTGGCTCTCGTGGACTTGTTTTAATTTTCTTCAAGTTGAATTTGCATATAAGAAATTTTTTGGTCTATTTTTTCAGAAGTGGATGGCCCTGACCTTCTTCCCAATCTCAGTCTGGAAGCTCCACTGAAACCTGTCCACCATGGATGACCCTGCTGGTATTCAAAATACCAGTGGCATAGCCTCCAGCCTCACAACAGCATACAAGTCACCACAGTACGACAAACTAACAGATGAGTGGTAGATTATTATTATTATTACTATATTATTAAAGATGTTTTAATGTAGTTGGAAGTGTTTACTGATTTTTATGCACAGAAAGGTACACTATATACTATATACTAAGACAAACATTGGACTGACTGACATTAGATATGAACCGTACCTAAGTGTTTTTGGTCTTACATATGAATTTGACTTAAAGACAGACTTAGGAATGGAACTCTTTCATAAGTGTGTATCTTGAAGTGCTTCTTTAATGTCCCTTATTTGATTTTATCAAATGCCTTTTCTGCATCAATTGATATGATTATGTGGTTCTTCTCCTTTGTTTTACTTATGTGGTGGATGATGATTGTTTTTCCAATGTTGAACCATCCCTGCATACCTGATATGAACCCCACTTGGTCATAATGAATGATTTTCTGGATATGTTGTTGGAGACTATTGGCTAGGATTTTGTTGAAGATTTTTGCATCTATATTCATGAGGGATATTGGTCCACAGTTTTCCTTTTGAGTGATGTCTTTGCCTGGTTTTGGTATCAAGGTTATGCTTGCTTCATGAAATGAGTTAGGGAGGATCCCATCCTTTTCTACATTTTGGAATAGTTTGAGTAGGATTGATATCAGTTCTTCTCCGAATGTTTGGCAGAATTCTCCAGTGAAACCGTCTGGGCCACGATTTTTTTTAGTTGGTAATATTTTGATGACATGTTCAATTTCTTCTTTTGTGATGGATCTGTTCAACTTTTCCCCATCAGTCTGTGTTAGCTTTGGTAAGTAGTACGTTTCTAGAAATCTGTCCATTTCTCCTCTAGACTTTCAAATTTGTTGGAGTATAGTTCTTCATAGTATCCTGATATTATCTTTTTTATTTCGGTTGGTTCTGTTGTGATGTCACCCATTTGGTTTCTTATTCATGTTATTTGTATTCTCTCTCTCTTTTCCTTTGTTAAATTTGCCAGTGGTTTGTCAATTTTATTGATCTTCTCAAAAAAACCAACTTCTGGTCTTGTTGATTTTTTCTATTATCCTTCTATTCTGTTTCATTGATTTCTGCTCGAATCTTTATTATTTCCTTTCTTCTGGTGACTGTAGACTTTTCTTGCTATCTTTTTCTAATTGTTGGAGATGTTGGTTTAAAGGGTTGATTTTGGCTTTTTATTCTTTTTTGATGTGTGCAGTTATTGCTATAAATTGGTCTCCGATCCCTGTTTTGTTATGTCCCAAAGATTTTGGTATGTTTTGTTTTCATTCTCGTTTGATTCAAGGAATTTTTGAATTTCAATTTTTATTTCTTCTCTTACCCAGTCTTTCTCAAGGAGGGTGTTGTTCAGTTTCCAGGTGTTTACTCTTTTTCTGTTGATCTTCCTATTGGTGATTTCTAATTTGATAGCATTATGATCTGAGAAGATGCCTTTGCAGTATTTCAATTTTAAATTTATGAAGGCTTGCTTTGTGGCCTAACATATGGTCTATCCTGGAAAATGTCCCATGTGCATTGGAAAAGAATGTATATTGTGCTGCTATGGGGTGAAGTGATCTGTAGATGTCTATAAGGCCAAGTTGGTAGATTGTAATGTTTAGCTCTTCTATATCTTTGTTGAGTTTATTGCCAGTTGTTCTATCTTTCAATGAAAGTGGTGTATTAAAGTCTCCCACTATGAGTGTGGAGTCATCTATTTGGCTTTTCAACTCTTTTAAAGTCTGATTTATGTATATTGGGGCTCTTTCATTGGGTCCATAAATATTTAT
>NW_006921613.1:176402-201043 GCF_000298275.1 Orycteropus afer afer | reverse complement strand
CCCACCAGCCACTCCTCGGAAGGAAGGTTGGGCAATCCTACTTCCGTAGTGATACTGCCTCGGAAACCCAAGGAGGGGTCGCTATGAGTCGGGGCCAACTTGACGGCACACAACAACAACAACAACAACAACAAATTATTATTTAATTATTTACTATATGTCTAATCTGTGCTCTCTATTTTTATAGAGTTCTTTATCTTTTCAGAGCACACACTCACTATCTTATTTGATTCTTAAGCCATAACAATCTAGTGAGATACATAATATGAGTATTATTTTAGTTTTATGAATGAAACAAATAGACAAATCAATGTGCTTAAAGTCACAAACCTAGTTCTCCTTCCAACTTTTAAATGCTTATTTCCACTGCTTACTAGACATCATCCCCAGGACCTCAAAATCCATGTGCATAAAATGCAATTATATACACCTTTGAAATCTATTTTTCTTTCTACAATCTTTCATAAGGATATCACCCATTCACTCACTGAAGAATAATAGCATTTAGTAGTAGTAGTAGCCTTAATTCTTCTCTTACCTTTCCAGCTCTAATTATTGACCAAGATCAATAAATTCTATCTCCTTCACATCTCTTAGGTGGATCCCATCCCCATTTGCATGGGATGTCAGTACCTATGACTGGGATTATTGTATTAATTTCTTGACTGGTCTCCTAGTCTCCATACTTACTCCCTTCACATCTACCCGCAGTAGTACTGCTATTTGAGCTATCTTTCAAAATGTAGCTCTTATGAATGTTTCCTAATTCTTCAATGACTCCTATTGTCTATAAGATAAAGTCCATCTTTTTAAAAATAGCATCCAGAGGCAGTAATGATCTGATGCTCCTCTCTTCCATATCTGTGTCATTATGATGTTCTCACATGCACAAGACATAGCTTTTTAATTAATTTTTATGGATAACATGGACTTTCAGGTTTATCTTTTTGTTCTCAACACTAATTCAGTGTTTGGCACATAAAAGGCATCAATAAATATATTTTTAAAAGCATTAGTAAATGACTGGTCAAGAAGTCAATATATCATATGATTATTAAACAGACACCTAACATTGTCTGGCACACAAAAGGTCCACAATAATGTTTAGCGGATGAATAAATAAACCCATTGACATTCAATGATGATGACCAAAAATAAACCCAATCTTTTTCTTACTTTGTCTGCAAGGAACTGGTTGCGACGTTCTTCAATAAGTTTTTCCACGGCCTTCCTGTGTTCTAGTAGCTTCATTCTCTGTTTCTGAGCATTCATTAATTCAATTCGATCATCCTCAGCTAGTTTAGCTAGTGTAGCTTTTCTGAAGATCTCTTCTTCCTCTTTTGCAGCCTGAAGTACTAGCTCCTTCAGTGCCATTTGCTCTTCAAAATTTTGCTTCATCTCTTTTTGCTTTCTCAATTTCATTTCTTCTTCTTCCTATAACAATACAGCAAAAACTTAATTCAGTAACTGTTTCTTTACATCTGATTTATAAAGAAAGAGTGAGATAAAGTTTTGTTAAGCTTAGCATTATAATATGAGACCAGACAAACTGAAAAGTTAAGCCTTTTCAACATAATACTTTGCCCTATTGTTTTAAAACTAGCTGAATAAAAGACATGCTACTGTTGGACTGACATACTGCACTGGGCAAAACTGCTGCAAAAGACCTCTTCAGAGTGTTAAAAAGCAAAGCTGTCATTTTGCCTGATCCAACCCATGGTATTTTTACTCATATGCATGCAAAAGCTGGACCAGGAGAGTTGGAGAGACAGACAAATTGCTGGGGAAATTGTCTTGTATCGCTTATTTTTTAATTTTTTCTGTACTCCAATTAACACATAATCATACTTTGAAAGGAGCTGACATGAAAACTTTTTTTTGAAAACCTGAGTTTACTAATCTGTGCTCTGTGAAATCTGTACCATCTATGAATCCTTCTGGAACTTGCCTGAAACTTCTATCCAAACCAATCATAAGTACTTTTAGTTTCCAGGTTCCTCCCCTTTATGAAATCAGAGCTGTATTTACCCATGTCTAGTCTTCTAATGCTTCTACCATCCTCAAAACTTCTTTAAAATTTACAAACAATAATCCAGCACTGGTAATCAGAAGTTTCTCATGGAAATTCAAAGCTATTTATATCAGTTAAAATCCTTTCATGGAAGCTTTCATTTACTTAACATTTTATTATGAAAATTTTCAAACATACTGAAAAGTTTACAGAATTTTACAGTGATTACCCATATACCTAACACCAACATCCTACCAGTAACATCTACTATTCTTGCTCTGTCATCTATCTACTCAATTAGAACTGATGTTCTTCCCAACACTACAATTTGAAGAAAACTTAGAACTGGACCAATAAACAACATCATGATAAATGGCAAACTGAAGGCATCAAGGATTTCATTCTTCTTGGGTCAACAATCAGTGCCCATGGAAGCGGCAGTTAAGAAATCAAACTACATATTGCATTGGGCAAATCTGCTGCAAAAGGCCTCCTTAAAGTGATAAAAAGCAAAGATGTCACTTTGATAACTACTGTACACCGGGCCCAAGCAATGGTATTTTTAATTGCCTTATATGAAAGCAAAAGCTGGATAATGAAAAAGGAAGACTGAAGAAGAATGGATGTGTTTGCTATTGGCAAAGAAAAATTACTATATGGCCCCCATTAGGTTTCTGAGGCTGTAACTCTTTACAGAAGTAGATTGTCCATCTTCCTTCTGCAGAGCAACTAGTGGGTTTGAACCAACAACATTCAGGTTAGCAGTCAAATGCCTTAGGCACTATGTCACCAGAGCACCTATATTCTACATATGGACTACCAAAAGAATGAACAAATATGTCTCAGAGAAAGTACAGCCAGAATATTCCTTAGAGAGAGGACAGAAAGACTGTCTCATTTACTTTGGACATATCATCAGGAGGGACCAACTGCCAGAGAAAGGCATCATGCTTGGTAAAGTAGAAGGTCAATGAAAAAGAGGGAGATTCTCAATTAAATGGATTGACACAGTGTCTGCAACAATAGGCTCAAACAAAGCAACAACTGATTGTAAGAATGCCACAGGACTGGGCAATGTTGCTATGAGCCGGAACTGATGCCATGGCATCTAAGAACTGATGTAAAATTTAGAACTATCTGTATGGTATGAAAGGAGCTCTGATGATGTAGTGGCTAAGGCATCTGGCTGCTAACCAGAAGGTTGGTGGTTCAAACTCACTAGCTGCTCCGTGGAAGGGAGATGAAGAAATCTACTTCTGTAAAGATTTATTGCCTTGGAAACTCAATGCGGGTTGCTATGAGTCAGAACTGACTCGATGGTAATAGGTTATATGGTATCAAATTGACAACAGCAACTCAAAAGATTACATAGGAACCTTAGGGGGTAGTGATTTTATATCAATGGGGGAGGAACAACTCAGAAAAGGAGGGTGAGAATGATTGCACAATTTGAACAATGTAATCAGCATCACTGAATTGTACATGTAGAAACTTGAACTGGTGGATGTTTTGGTGGGTATATTCTCATCAACAATTAAAAAAAAAAAAAAGAACTGATAAAAATTTTAAATCCAATAAACCTTGGCCAATTTTAACAAAAGCTCCAGGCAGGAAAATTTCCTAAGGTATTCAAATTATTTTCTTAACAACCATATTGACCAGGGTTCTTACAGACAATAGAATTTACTCTAGTTTATGCAGAAAGGGATTTACTACAAATTCCAGGAGGGCCAGAGAATCAAGCTACTATCCTATTGCTCCAGTTCCACAGCTACCATAGCTACCTCAAGTGATGTGATCTTCCTCTATGTGGCTATCTCACTTTGCTCACTTCCATCTTTCACACCTTGCGCTGGCTTGGAGGTGGGGTAGAAGGTGGGAAGGGAAGTCTAGGGGTGTAGAGAGGGTAGTAACTGCTGGAGAGAACCTAGGTCATATGAAGAATGCTAACTAAAGGAAGTCTGAGAAATGTAGTTTTAGCGTTCTGGTCTATAATATAGTAAGACAAATTTTAAAAAGAGGTTGTTAGATGAGCCAATTTGTAGTATGAGCTAAAGGTGTCTTTGTTCATTATATTTTATATTGAATATTCGACCTCTTCTTCATCTATCCATATTTAATCCCTTTTTCAAATCCCATCTTCTTCACCTACCTATACCTAATCCCCCTTTCAAATCCTACCTTCTCCTTGAAGTCTTCTCAAATCACTCCAATCCATACTCATCTCTCTTTCTGGCCTGTACAACATTTAATTTTTCCATCATTGAATTTTATTTCATATGTATATGCCTTATCTCCTCACTGAAAAATAAATTCCTAAAGGGTATATCTTATTTTTCTATAAGAAGCTAGGCACATAGTGTCTTTAATATTATACACTATGTGTGTATTTGCTCACTGAAGGTAGAGTTACTGTCTAAATTTGCTTTTATCTCTTCCAGAACTAGGAGTATTTTATAAATAAAAATGTAATACGTATTAAACTAAATGGACTGCCAACACTTCCTGCACCCAATACAAATTTTAGATTAACCCACTGGTAAAGACATCCACCAAAAAACCAAGTAAGTGTTTTGGGTGAAAAAACCTTAAATTATGTATTTTTTTAACAGAAAATGGTTCATGTATTCTTTGATAGGTCTGGATCAGTACTATGCTCTGTATATAATATGAACTACACAATCTTCCATTCTTTTCTATGCTCTAAAACCTATTATATGATAGGAGAAATAGTGGTTCATTCAAAGTTTAAATAATTTGCAGTAAAATCGCTGTGAGCCTGGAAACTCATAGGCTTTAGATATTTCATTAAGTAATAGATACTTTATAAAGTATCTATCTTAGTCTGATTTTGTCCTTGGAAAGAGAGCCTTAAATAAGGATGTGGTTGCTAACTGAAGAGTAGGTAGTTCGAACCCACCAGACACTCTGAAGGAGAAAGGTGTGATAGTCTTCTCTCTCAATGTTAGCAGTTGTTATTTACTTGGAAAGATGAAATAAGAATACTCCACATTTCAAATTCATTACTAAAGCAGAGGGCATCCTATCACCAAAGATCTTAAATTGATGACCTTTGACGTGAAGGGACAATCAATCTCACAATTTAGGTCAAAATTTTATAGTCTAAATGATCATATTTGGATTGGTTTTTAGAATTATATTAAATTCATTAATGTAACCCTATATTTTGAGAATTGCTACTAAAAACTTGGTTGTCATTTAAGAAAAAAGACAAGCATGAAAATTTCAAGCACTCAATATTCTCTAAAACATTCTGAAAACTAGGAAGGATCTTCATCTTGAAGAAAAAGGTTGCAGTTTTCTCTTAAATAAAACAATATGCATGTCCTTTCAGCTGACAGATATTCTAAAAGGGACAACACATAAAAATAATCAAACTCTTAGTAAAAAATGAATTAGCACTTTTTAAAAGGTCTTTAGGGAAAAGAAGTCATTAACTTTCCCTTCCATACCTAATAAAATCTGACGTGTATATTTTTTGCAAACCTTTTGAATTCTATATAAGAAAACATCTAATGTCAATCTAATGACTGAACTGTTAAGAAACTCTAATTTGTGAGAAAATGAGTTCTTTATGCTAATTACAACACTGTGAGAGGACGAAGTTGATTATCACTTACTTTTCAGGCAAAACAATTGTTTCTTTAGATTATAAATTTCACTTTGCACTTAGAAACCCCAATTTACTCAAATATTTAAATGGGACTAAATATAATTCTATACTTTCAAAATGGTAAAGTTTCTGCTACTACATGATATTTTGTCTACTACATCAACACTTCCTCAGGGTATTTTTAAGACTTTAGGCATATTCTCTTCCAGCTTTGATTACCTTACTATCCATGGAATAAAATAAGACTATGCAAACATATAATCAATGGATGGTACAAAATGGCAGCGTACAGTATGGTGAGTACTGCTGTAAAGCCTTAAGGATACATAAGACAACATTCTAAACTGGTAGTAAAACTCCAGGCAGGATTTTCCAGTTCTCATTATCACTTGTTTCCTAGCATGAGAAGAAGAGCTTTCTAAAAAATAAGTGTGCTTCTTGTGATACAGCATCTGGACCGGTGTGCTGGCTTGAGTGTGGGGCAGGGGCCCCAGCACCGCATAACTCCTGGGACCACCATTCACATGGACTCAGATGGCTGTCCTAGTGCACAGAATTCACATATCCAAAAACCAAATCAAACCAAACTCATTGCTGTTGAGTCGATTCCAATTCATAGTGACCCTATAGGGCAGAAGAGAACTTCCCTACAAGGTTTCCAAGGATGTAATCTTTATGGAAGCAGACTGATAAACTTAAAATCCTGACACATGAGTTAGAGGAAATGATTAGAGCAGTACCCTAACAGTATAACCTCAACTTCTTTTTAAATACTATGAACCAAAAAAACCCAACCTCACTGCTGTCAAGTCCCTTACTGACTCATTGCAACCCCTCCTTGGGTTTCTGAGTGGTATCTCTACAGAAGTAGATTGCCCAATCTTCCTTCCGAGAAATGGCTGGTGGGTTCGAACCGCTAGCCTTCTGGTTAGCAATCAAATACCTTAGACACTATGCCACCAGAGCTCCCCTTTAAATACTATAGTAGCAATTATATTTATGTGATATATTTTTTAATAGTCTAACACAGTTCCTCCTATGAATAATCATAAAATGTCATAAATGTATATATGCTACATGACTATTTACATGATACAGAATATTGGGTATGTGTGGATATATTAAAAAGGCAGTTTCACCACCCCGTTTCAAAATGATATGCCATTCTATGTTAATCATTTGATTAATTTCCCAAAACTTACTTTTAGTTTCCTCCTATCTATTTCAGCTTGCTCTTCCTGGTATAATTCCTGTCGCACTTGTTCCAAATCCTCACGTTGCCGTAGCATTTCTTCTAATTTCTGAGTCAGCTATGAAATTTAAAAAACACACAGATATTTATGTTGTTGTTATGTGCCATCGAGTCGGACCCGACTCATAGCGACCCCTCCTTGGGTTTCCGAGGCAGTAACACTATGGAAGTAGATTGCCCAACCTTCCTTTCGAGGAATCTCAAGTGCCCAAATTCTACAACTATTTTATAATTCCTCCAGTTTTAGAGAAATTATTATGTTCATACCACATTCTGAAGTTGTAGTCTTTTTTCCTCATACTCTTGAACTTTTGCCATCCGATCTTCTTCTCTTTGCTTCTGTATGTTGGCAAACTCTATAATTTTTCGGTTTTCTTCCTCCATCTCCTCACGTTTCTTTTGTCTCCAGAGAGCTTGCTCTTTCTGAAACTCTTCCATATATCTTCGAATTGCATTCATTTTTTCTAACTTTTGTTGTTTTTCCCTAAAAAGCAGTAATGGGTACAGTTTTATAAAAACAGAAATAATAACAATAGTTAAATAAAAAATCTATTTCCCTCTGTCCATAATAATATGGGGGAAAAGACTTTCCTCTTTATTTTGTTCATTCATTCATGCAACAAACATTCCGAGTGCCTACTATGTGCCACTACATATGCTGTCAGGTATCAATTTTCTCTGGATAAAATGTTGCTATGCCTCTCTTCCCTCGGAAACCCAAGGAGGGGTCGCTATGAGTCGGGGTCGACTCGACGGCAAATAACAACAACAACATTTCAGAAAGCTCATTACATAAGCCTTGCATCACTCTACACTTAAGCTATCTGTTGAGAAAACTTATGTCCTCTGACATTCGATATGGTATATGTAAGAAAAACAAATGTTCAGTAGTTCAGTCACTTAAGAATCATTACTAATTATCAGATAACATGCTAGCAAAGATGACAAGAGCTGGTCTCATGTTATGTAACAATAGCTAACATTTATTGAGCACTTGTCCTAGATGTTTTACCTTTTACCACAAGACTATGATAAATTTTAACATAAATGTTTAGCCATGTAAGAAAGTTGGAACAAACTTACAGCTGATCTTCTTCATAGATTTTCCTAACAATTTCATCTATCATGAGCTTCTCTTTCAGCAACTGCACATAAGCTTCCTGCTTTTTTTGTTCTTGTTCTTCAAGTTGTTTTTCTAAGTCATCATAGTATTGTGCTTTTATTTTGTTTCGTCTGTCCTTTGCAGCATTCTCTGCCTCTATTACTCTCTCATGCTCTTCCATCATGGCTCTAGCTATTTCAGCGTCACGTTTCTGTTATTAAAACAAATTTATATTTCCATTTTCAAATATGAGCATAATACAATAGAATATTTTAAGCAGATGTAGTTCAGTTTTATAAAGCCTGCAACATTGAATATTTTCATGTGTCTAGGTAAAAGTGAACCTTCCTCTAATCCTGATGCCGCATTCTTCATATAGTCCAGCTTTTCACTTCTCAAATTATTTGCTCAAGGTACAGATTGAATAAGTACAATAAAAGAAGACAACCCTGACACACACCACTCCTGATTTTAAACCATGAAGTATCCCCTTGTTTTGTTTGGATGACTGCCTCGTGGTCTGCGTGCAGGTTCCTCATAAGCACAATGAAGTGTTCTTGTATCCCATTCATCACAATGTTATCCATAATTTGTTATAATCCACATAGTTGAATATTTCTCCCTAGTTTACTGTGCATTTTGATATTTCTATGATTTATGCCTTTTTTATATTTAATATAGTCAAATCTGACCTATTTTCTGTGTCATGATCCCTATGGTTTATTTCTTTCTAGAAAATGCTTCCTCATTCCAATGTTACCATAAAATGAATCCTCCAAGATTTTCTTTTTATTCTTTCATGACTTCATTTTTAAACTTTCATCAAATAAGTATAGAACTAGCTTTGTCTATGCCACCCCACCCCTCCCCCAGGGAGCTCTGGTAGCATAGTGCCTAAGGCATTTGACTGCTAACCAGAAGGCTGGCAGTTCAAACCCCCTAGCCACTCCTCCGAAGGAAGATTGGGCAATCTACTTCCGTAGTGATACTGTCTTGGAAACCCAAGGAGGGGTCGCTATGAGTCGAGTCCGACTCGATGGCACATAACAACAATAACAACAGGTAAAAAGCAAGCTAAGTCACTGTCATCTAGAGAACGGATTTGGATGACAAGCCAAACCCTAAGAGGCGTTAGTATTCCTTCAAGTAACTCTCTCAGGGAAATATTTGACAGCGATAATTAATAACTCCATATGTGAAAAACAATATGTAAAATTATAAGTACTTTATTAATAACTATTTCAACAGCTAAGGCACCAGTCATTCTTTTCTTTCTTTTTAAGTTGCTCTTGGGCTATTTTCTTCATTTTTAGCTCCACTGTGTATCAGGTTCTATTTAGAGTAAGAATGGAATTAACCTCTTTCCTACATGGCTACTATTCCACGTCTACAACTCCTAAGTTTCTCCTATCCTAAACTTTTTTCCCTGTCACTAGCCCTTGAAGTCTTCCCTTTATTACATATTAACTTAAACTACTTTAACTACTTTAACTTAAAAGGATTTCATATGTCCCTCTGCCTGTCTCCTGAAGTTTTTAATTCACTCATGACTATTCCCTCTGAGTCAGAGACAATCCTGCTTCTTGGATGACTTAAACTCCTTATTTCTCTAGAGCATTTTCAAATTAGATAAAAACAGGTTTCAAGTTAAAATGTACCAGGGAAATTTTAAAAATGACCCTTTACCTTTACGATTGTATCCCAAATGCTGGAATGGTTAGCAGCATCAAACACAAAAGAAGAAACAGATCAAAATGCAAACGCTAAAATGTCTTTCATGATCTAAATTGATACCTGTGAGATATACCATTAATATGACTTGATTAAAATTCTTTCTTTGTAGATTCTTTCTTTGCATATGTTGTACTAAAGTCTTTATAAAAAATATGAAATTATAAAAAAACTCACACACAGATAACCACACACTTATGGAAATACAATGTTCTTATTTTATGGATAAGAAAACTAAGTCTTAGTCAAGTCTCAGATGTATTGACTAATTTTTATAGATCAATTTTATTTAGAAAATAACAGCAATTCTCTCAGGAGTCAAGTTGAAATGTCTACAACTGGCTGGAAACCTCAATTATCAGCATAATTAATTATCAGGATAACAATTTGGTGTAGGAAATGAAGTCTCCCCACCATCTCCTACCACCCTCTCGACTTTTTCTATACTCATTCAATACAATGAATACTCATATACATTTCGCACACACATATATATGCACAGTGCACGTGTGCACACACACACACATCATTTATGGCCAGCCTCTATTCTTATTTGGTGCCTATACTGTACTGCACAGGTTAAGTATTTTGATATACATGTATAATTATATAGGAATGTGTGCATGTTGATATACAAAACACATATTTATGTGTCTGTACATATGTATGTGTCTATGTATAGCCAGGAGCTCTGGTGGTGTAGCACCTAAGGCATTTGACTGTTAACCAGAAGGTTGGTGGTTCAAACCCACCAGCCACTCCTTGGAAGGAAGGTTGGGCAATCTACTTCTGTAGTAACATTGCCTTGGAAACCCAAGGAGGGGTCGCTATGAGTCGGATCCAACTCCACGGCAGTGAGTTTGGTTTTTTTGGTTTTGTGTATAGATATATATACACAAAGACACACATATTGAACACAAATAATGTGTGTATATGTTAAAATACACATATATGTACAGGTTTTAAAAAAGTAAAAACGGTCTATGATATGAATTGTTCTCCAACTAACTTTTCTCTGCAACTTGCTTTTCTTTTTTCTTTTCAGACTATAATATATTCTAGCCAACTTAAAAAGCCAGAATATTGACTTCTACTTCTTTCTTTTTAACAGCTGAGTAACATATGAGGATGTTTCTCTTACAACTATGAAGTATAACCTATACCAGAAGTCTTTTTTTCTAAATGTATTGAAGATATTTAAAATATTATTTAAATATTTTGAAAAAATACTCTTTTCTCTCTTCACGGGGCGGGGGAACACAGAACACATGTGGAATGCAACTTTATGATTAATTTTCTGGACACAGCAACCCTTTTATTTCCAATAATCATCACTATAACATCTGTGAAAGAGATCCTTAGAGAGTACACTCTACCCACCACCATAATGCTCCATGTATCAATAGGAAACAGAAGGGAACTTAAAAACTGGAATCCCTCAATCAGACCTTGGAATCTGTTTGGCCTTTTGGTCCAATAATAACAGCTCAAGTGCACAAGTGCAGCCTTTATTTGTATACTTTTAAGTGTTTCCTCAATAAATTCTATTTTTTATCTATACTGTGTAACATACTGGTGAGCATGTCTGAGACTCCTTTGTCCAAGAGTGTAACTCTTGCTCTGAACTTAGTAGAATTAGAGTTAGAAAAATAGAAACATGAAAAGAAAGCTGTTTATAAAACAAGAGTTTTCAACATAAAATGATAGTTTACTTACTATATTTTTTTATAAAATATATTTTTACTTATATTAAAAAAAAACTAAAAATAGTATTCTAAAATAACTACTCATGCTAACTACTTGTGCTGTACTAGTATGACAAGAATAGAGACCATATGGAATGCTGAGCAACTTAATCCTTCACATCCCTGAAAGGCTCAATATAAAATTATTCATAATTTCTTATATTTTAAAAAAGTATAAAAGTATTTGAGAAATTTAGTAGTGTAAATTCTTTATAGTGTTGAACAATTATCTACAAATTTTGGTTTCTTAAATAAAGCTAAAAATATAAAAGACATAAAAACCAGGAAGATAATTACCATTTGCTCATATTTAATGGAGTCCTTTTCAGCAATCTGAGCTGCCCTTTCTTTATTCATGTAGGCTGCTTTTAACTTCTTCTCCAATTCTCTGAGCTCAATACTGGTTAACAAAAAAAGGCAAAACTTTAAATTTGAGGATATTTCTCTTACTACTATGAAGCATAACCTATACCTGAAATCTTTTTTTTTCTAAATGCATTAAAAATATTTAAAATATTTAAATATTTTGAAAAACTACTCTTTTTTCTCTTCACCCAGGGGAGGGGGAACACAGAACGCACATGGAATGCAACATTACAATTAATTTTCTGGACAAAACAATACTTTTATTTCCAATAATCATCACTAAAACGTTTTTTTTCCCAATGCCTTGTTATAGATTGAATTGTGTCACCCCAAAATATATGTCAAAATTCCAACCTTTCTGCCTATGGATATAATCCCATTTGGAAATAGGGTTTTCTTTATTATGTTAAATGAGGTCATATCAGTGTACAGTATGTCTTAACCCTAATTACTTTTTTTAACAATAGAGAAAACACACACCAAAATATCCCACACACAAGAACCTCCACATTGACAATTCAGTGACATAGATTACATTTTTCATATGGTGCCACCATTATCACTATCATACAAAACATTCCATCACGATTAACATAATACCGATGCTGCCAAACAAAAACTCCCTTGCTGTCTCTCCTCCCCCATGGAAACCATTAACAATGCTTGGTTTCTATATATTTGCTTATTTCATGTAAGTGAAATAATTTAGAGAAACCAAGATACCTGTTTTCTCTTACTTGTTGCCTCATCTTTTCATCCTTTAGACGTTCATGTTTTAGTTTTGCCAACTCTGAAGCCAATTTTTCTTCTTGTTCAAGTTGGAGTTCCCTCAATCTTTTGTTTTCTTCTGCCTGAATGAGAAAAAAAATAACTTTAGATATTCTTCCTCCAGAATCATCTTTTTCTTCTTTTAGGATGAATTTGTCCATAATACAAAACTGCAAGTGCCTTAGGAAAAATGGTTGGCTATTTCATGTGTTTCATAACTATCCGAAGGTCTAGTGGATAACTCTTCATGGACGACAGTAGTTCAAGAGATGATGCTTAGTACTGCAAATTTCTTCATTCTATAACTTTTAAACCTCTTACATTATTCTTCAGACTAAAATATGAATTTGATTTTAAAATTCAAAATACTATTTCAAGAAATACTTTTCTAATTTTTTAAAATGGAAAATTCCAAACATCACCAATTGCAGTGTAGTAAATTACTTAGTATGGCTTTTCTACCCATAAGTCATTGCAAACTCAGTGGTGGAATGAGCAACTGAGGAGCTCCTGATTGTAAATGTTATCCACCTGGGTTACTTCTGTTGGGCATGGCACAATGCAATGTTATGGGAGGCTCTCTCTCAGGTGCTTAGAATTCTGTTGTTATGATTGGTTGGTTTGGCCACTCTGCCAAGCTCAAAAGGAAGCCTCCTAGAGGCAGAACTCTCTCTGACTGCTGGTTGAGGAAGACATGCTGCTGAAAGAGACACACATTGCTGAGTAAGACACTGAGGGACATGCACTGCTGGGAGAGAGACTGTGAGAGACCTGGCTGAGAGACAGCGGGCTGGGAGAGAGACTGAGCACTTTTCCTGAACTTGAATTGTAGCCTGGTGCTTCCCTAATAAACCCCAAAATCTGTGAGTTCTGTGTGGCCACTGCAGCGAATTATCGAACCCAGGAGAGAGGTGGTGTGCTTTGGGAGGAACAGTTGGTGAAAGGGCTGGAGGGAGGCAGCATGTCTGGCCTTGCAGTAATAGGCCTTGGGCTATTCATGGTGATTCTGCCTTCCTCTTGTGGGGTTCTAGGAGGTCAGAATATGTGGCCTCCTTGTCCTTTTTGCACCAATAAACCAAAGCAAACCAAGCCCACTGTCATTGAGTCAATTCCAACTCATCAGGACAGGGTAGAACTGCCCATAGGGTTTCCGAGGCTGTAAATCCTTATGGAAGCAAACTGTCTCATCTTTCTCTCATGGAGCTGCTAGTAGGTTCAAATTGCCCACCTTTTGGTTAGTAGTGAAATATTTTATCCACTGAGCCACCAGAGATCCTAACATGACTGTTCTGGTTACCTAGTGCCGCTCTGACAAGAATATATACCACAAATGGGATGGCCTGAACAAACAGGAGTTTATTCTTACAATTTGGAGGCTTTAAGTCCAAGTTCAAGTATCAGGCTCTAGGGGTTGGGTGAAAGCCCCTCAACCTTGGGGTCTAGCTCTGCCTCCTGCTCCCAGCCCACTGGAGCTAGAGGCGTTTCTTCACTCAGACAGGTGTTGGCTGCTGAGGCTGAGAAGCCCCAAGGTTGACAGATAAAAAGGCACAGTCCCAATGTTACCAAACCACACGGCAAACCATTGATTCAAGTCCATTGTAAGTCCCAAGGTCAGCAGAGCACAGCAGGCTGATGAGCAGCGACAGGGCTACATGCAGGTCCAGGCGTGCCATAGGCTAGAGACCATTCCCAGGGCTTCTCCTTACATACAGGAAGCAGACCACATCCCAAAGGCAGCTACTCAGCTGCTTGTGGCAGATCCCACCATGGAGTTGATTGCCAGTTTCATCATGGGGAATAACTACCACCAGCTGCCCAGCCACTCAACCAGGCCCAGCCAAGGTGACACACAAACTTAACTACCACAATGACCAACAGTAAAAAACATTAAAATATACCCTCAGGTAATCATCAACCATCTTCAACAATTATTTTGGTAATCTACCCTCCTACTACACTCTTACCTTGTCCTTGTTCTTCTCTTTTGCTAGAGTATTTTCAAACAAATCTTAGACATCATGTCATTTACAATGTAAATAATTCAGTGCTTTTAAATCCAATTCAGATCCAATAATGGAATCTGTACTTGTTTTATATAACAATGCCATTAACATACTGAACAATAATTCCTCAATAATGTCTAATGCCCTGTCAATGTTCAAGTTTCTTCAACTGTCTCAAAGATGCTTCTTTTCCAGCTGGTTTGTTCAAGTCAAGATCCAAACAAGGTCCACCTGTTGCATTTGGCTATAATTCCTCTTAGGTCTTTTTCATTCTATAATTATTATCCTGTCCTTTATTTTTTTCCAAGTCATTGATTATAGAAATTAGAGCATACATCCTATAGAATGACCCACATTCTGAATTTGACTGGTTGCATGCCCAAGATATAATTTGTTTCTCTTTTGTATTTCCTGTAAAATAGTATAAATATCTAGAAGCATGACTACATTCTGTATTTAGGAAAAAATATAGGTTTGTTATATATTTTTTCTGCATATTTTTCAGGCACATAATTTTAGGGTTTTCCACAGTTAGAAATGCAAAGATTGAGCAGCAGATTCATTTGGAATCAATGATATTAGGAAAAAATGATCTTAAAAAGATTCTTGATTAAATTTTTAAGTGCCATATAACTTTGATCGAATTTATAACCAAAGTGCAAAAAGACATGTCTTTAGTTGAAAGTCCTTTATCATCACTTCCTACTTCCTCTTCTGTTCTTTCTCTCTAGACATAATCTTTGCTTTCCATCCAACACTAAATTAATTTCATGTAACCCAAATAAACCATAAGAAGACAAATCACATAAGACAGTCTATGAGTATTACCCACACAATACTTGGTTGAAAGGAGAAAAGCGTAACTTTGCAAGTAAAAGGATCAGGTGGTTATCACCTTAATCAATATTAACATCTCTAAAAGTAAGACAACTAGAAATTATGTTTTGCTTGATAAGATGCAATATGAAGCACATTATCATGTAGGACATATTCTCGAATCTAATTACACCTTTTTGCTGTACTTCCACTTTATAGGAAACACAAATGAAAAAATAAGGTAAATGATAATAAACCAAAAATCAAAACCAAACTCACTGCCATCAAGTTGGACTTGACTGATAGCGACCCCTCCTTGGGTTTCCAAAATGGTAACAGGAGAAAGTAATCAGACAAATGCATGGAACATTCTACAGGATAACCTCAATATGTCACTGAGAACTGAGAAAACAACAATAACAACAGGGGAGAATTCTATATTAAAAGACTTAAAAGAACTTCCACTTTCAGGAAGATGGAACGCAGGTATTTTTCCCTACTCTTTGTGCTAAGTATAATTAAAAGGAGCTCTGCTAGTTTTGTGCCTAAGGCATTTGACTGCTAACCAGAAGGCTGGCGATTCAAACCCACTAGCCACTCCTCAGAAGGAAGGTTGAGCAATCTACTTCTGTAGAGATACTGCCTCAGAAACCCAAGGAGGGGTCGCTATGAGTAAGATCTGACTCAATGGCAGTGAGTTTGGTTGGTTTTGGAAGTATAACTAAAAGCCCAAGATGTTATATACAAAACAAAGTCTCTCAGAAGACTCTGAAAGGTGGAGGAAAGAAGACAGAAGACTGGCTAGAGAGCACAGTTTTCTTTTTGCCTCATATATCCCAGACTTGGAGCTCAAGAAGCCAGCAACCCAGAAACCCCAACAATGCATACACAGACGTAACAAGAGCCTGTTCTCTCTAGTTAAAGGACCAGGAAAGGGGCATCCTAGCACAATAGAAAACCGTTAGATAATACATAACTGCCTACTTCAGCCAAACACCACATAAAACATGGTGGCTCATCCCTACCCTCACCAGCAAAGGTTGGGTGAAGAGACTAGACTTTCACCCTCATGAGGATTTAATGAGGTACCTCAATAACCCCACTTAGGGTTGTCAGAGAAGGCCAAACAGAGAGCCAGGACTTTTAATCCTGCCATTTGGTAACATGGTCCATATATCTTCTACAGTGTCAGTGGCAATTACAGGGCAAGACTGAACTTCCAGCCCCACCTAGCAGTAACAAGGTATGCCTCTGGCTCCCTGTTAGTGTAAAGCCAGAGGAGAACTTAGCCTCAGCAAAGAAATAGAAAATGTCAACACAAAAACAGAAAAAAATAAAAAGAAACAAATGTACATTTAACAACTGAAAAATATGTACATAAAAGAATCACTTGGGGATTTATAAAAATCACCTGGGGATCGTATTAATATATATAGATTCTGAGTCAATATATCTGGGGTGGAAATACACATTCTCAGCAGGGGGTCAAACTGGAATGAACAGGTTTGAAACCCTAGTCAAAAATGAAAGAAAACAATGATTTAGGCAGACACCAATGCAAGTAACTGGGGCACTAACTATTTGAAAATTAACCATTTATCCCCCCTCTTCTGTAAGAACTTTATTTCAGAATACTGAATTACCCAGTTGATGAGGGAAAGTTCTTTACAGAGGAATTTCAGCAAATTACATACGAAAAGGGCAACAGAATTATAAAATCACTGTTTTGTAATCACTGATAAAAAATGATTCACTGGTGAAACTACTAGATGAAAGGTTGATGTTGTTGTTGATGTTATGTGCCATCAAGTTGGACCCAACTCATAGCATACGCTACCAGGGCTCCCTGAAAGGTTGATGGGGACCTTTAAAATGGAACAACTAGGCTATCTCACTAAATCAACATTAGCATCTAAAAGTGAAACAATCAAACATTGTGTGCCTCCTATGTGACACTTGTGATACAACATAAAGGACAACATGACATATAGAGTAACCTTCCCCAAAAATTGTACCTAAATCTATTCATGCCTTTAAAGCTAATTTCCATTTAAATATAGATAAGGGAACAAATTAAAGGAACCATGAGAAAGCAGACAAACAAATCCAGAATGTAAGATCCTATAAAACAACTAGCCTAGTCAAACAAGTTAAAAACTTAAAAATATATAATGGAAGATAGAGGGACTATTTTAAATAAAGAGAGATTTAATGGACAACTATGAACCTTGTATTGATCCTGATTAAAGCAAATCAACTACAAAAACTGATTTTTGAGACCATCACAAATCTGATCACGGAATGGTATTAAATAATATCCAGAATTTATTGATAATTCTATTAGATGACATAATGGTATTTCTATGTAAGAAAACATATGTATTTTATAAGATGTATACAGAAGTATGCAGGATAAGTTGATAGGATATCTGAGATTATCTTTAAAATTAAAGAAAAAAGTAGAGTAAAAAGAATAGAAAAACAAAATCTGATTCCTAGTGTCTGATTGCTCAGGGTTAAAGAATCAAGTCCAAGCATTTGGGATTTGGAACACAGAGGGATAGATATCACTTTTAAAACCTGCTTTTGCTATTTCCACAGTATCCTACAAGCACTCAAAAAATACTGAAATATCAGAATAATCTTTTCACATTCATGAGAACACATTTCTCTCGTATATCTCATCTTCCCCTTTTCTCTTGGCTTGATTCTTTAGAATATTTAGAAATTTCCATTGGGAAAAAATCTGCTTGTTTCAGGAGTTTTATATATGTGAAGTATTTAAATTCTTCAAGGAAGTATTTTAAAAATCAGAAAAATACTTAATACGAAAGTGTTCATTTTCTACCACTAAAAAAGGCACATGTTTAATTTCAGTAAAATCAAATAATCTTACTGCTAAGTTTTTTATTTTAGAAATTTGTGGAAAGCACCACAATTACACTTATGCACTGTGGAAGTTAATAACCATAGATTTCATAAAACTGAGTGCTTACTCAGTATCAGGCACTGTTTTCAAGGGCTTTATATGTATTAACTCATTAATTATTTTAACAATCCTATGAAATAAGTACTATTATTACTCCTTATTTTATGGATGAGGCATAAAAATTCAAAGCAATTTACCCAAGTTCTGTTTAAGTAATACAAAGATTCAGAGACATGCTGTCTAGCACAGGGACCCAACCATTTACAACTACATTGGGCTGACTCACAGTGTTGTTGTTGTTATGTGTGGTCTAGTTGGACCCAACTCATAGTGACCCCTCCTTGGGTTTCCGATATGGGATCATTATGGAAGTAGATTGCCTAACCTTCCTTCTGAGGAGTGGCTGGTGGGTTTGAACTGCCAGCTTTCTGGTTAGCAGTCAGGTGCCTTAGGCACTACTCTACCTGAGCTCCTGACTCACAGTGAAGCATCCCTTATCTGATGTTGTTGTCCATCTCCACTCAATTCCAACATCAGCAGTTGGATTTCATCATTTCCAAGGAGAAAAAGGAAAAAAAAAAATGTAATAATGAATAGTAAAACTTACCTTTTGAATGGCCTCTTCCATATCCAACTCGAATTGTTCATTCTGTAATAATCTGAGGAATCTCTTGCGTTCCACATGGTCATCATTTTCATTCTTCACCTTCAGGTCCCTGACTTGACTGTCTATCTTTTCTAGTGCTTTGATATGCAATTTTTTGGAATAGTTTTCATCTACTAATTTCTGATGCCTTTCAGCAAAGCTCAAATTTCTTCTTTTGGATGTCTATAATGTGGGGGCGGGGGGGAGAGACAGAGAGAAAAACTATGCATACTTTAATATTTAAAAATCAGTAATTTTTAAATGATACAAAGATAGGTAACTAACATACAATAGGGCTTCCTTGCTAAATTCAGAGAATTTACCGTAACAAACGAGTAAACATAGATGAATATATTGATATATCAATAAGGTAGATACTATTATTATTCCTCATTTTATAGATGAGGCATAAAAGTAAAAGCAACTTCCAAGATTCAGCAGCTAATAAACAAAAGACAGGCAGTCTAGCTCTATAGGCTCATTTCTTTACCACTGCACAGGAAATTCCTCCTCTTCTCATTCTACTCCCTAAACCCGAACAGAAGGTACTATTCTGAAGCTGGTCAAGTTTTCCTAATATAAATTTAATAGGGCAACCCGCTGGTATCCATCCATTCACTCTCTCTGGGACTTTTACTTCCACTGATTTGTCCGGAGGTTCTACGTATTTCCTCAGATTTCCAGAAATATAAGAAATAAGATTTTATCAGCCAGATTTAGAGATAAACCAAAACCAAACCCCCTGCCATCCAGGACATTCCGACTCACAGCCACCGCATAGGGTTTACGGAAGCAGACTGCCGCATCTTTTAAACGCTGGGCGGCTGATAGGTTCCAACCTTTTGGTTAGCAACCAAGCACTTAACCACTGCACTACCAGGGCTCCTAATTCTCAGATCAGGCACTTCGAATCATTTTGTAGAAGCAAGCGGGCTCTAAACTATATTAAATCAATAAATAAGTAGTTTCAAGTCCCTTGACCAGCTCACCATCTTGGCTGGCGAAATCTCTTCTCTGTGGCCCCAGCGGCACTACCTCTCCGCAAACCAAAACGCCAGCAGCTCGGCGGGGCTGCAACCAGATCTGCCTGCCACAGCGTTTACGCGGTGTCCCAGCAACCGCCACCGCAGCGCCAAGGCCTGACGGGGGCCAACCAGCTCAATCCTCGGCCTCCTATTGGGGGCGGCAAGATACAATCGCCACAGAGTTTCTTGAGAGCCTGGCGGCGCGGCTTCTTTTATAGGTCTAATCCAGATAGGCGGGAAGTTCAGACTGGGGCTTTAACAGTCGGAGAGAGCGCCCTGGGAACTCTGGTAGCCTAGTGCCTAAGGCCTTTAACTGCTACCCAGAAGACTGGTGGTTCAAACCCACCAGCCACTCCTCCGAAAGAAGGTTGGGCAATCTACTGCTGTAGTGATAGATAGTGCCTTGGAAACCCAAGGAGGGGTCGCTAAGAGTCCGGCTCGCTCAACGGCACTTAGCAACAGAGAGCCTAAGATTTTTTCCCAAGCTGCCGAACTGAACTAAGTATAGAACATGGAGCTGGAGGGAATTTCCACACACAGCATCCTACATCCTCAAAGCCTGTTCTGTAAAGGTTGATGACTTCATTCTCAATAATAGTTGCCCAAGTCACTGTTGCTCTTCTTGGGGTCCTGTGAGACATGTGCGTAGCGAGTACTTCCAGGTGCCTTCACTTGACCCCCACAGAAAATGTTGAACCTTGGGAATAAAATGTGTGGGTCATATGGTCTTATTCAGCTATAATAGATGGTCCAGCTACCAATGAAAGAGCAGGTAGATCATGACCAGACTGTTGGTCTGGTTTATTTTATTAGCATGTTAAACAAGGTCTGGTTTATTTTATTAGCATGTTAAACATTAAAGTCCATTTCAGATGGAAGAATTTAAGAACAGGTATGGATCAGAGAAATTAGTGAAATATACCAGTTCAAACCCACCAGCCACTCCTCGCAACCTCAGAAACCCAAGGAGGGGTCGTTATGAGTCAGACCTGACTCGAAGGCAGTGAGTTTGGTTTTTTAGTTTAGTTTTCTCAAACCTGAATTTTTTTTTTTCAAAGAAATTTAGCAGCAGTTGGTGTTATCCTAATTTGAAGTCTAACTTGTGTAGTAATTTATCTTCTTAGATACTGATAACAAACAGGACTTCCAATTTCAGCATAAAGACCCTGGAAATTGCCAAACTGATCATTAAAACAAGAAAGAAAGAAAAAACCAACAACGGAAAATCAACAATTTTTCTTGATTCTGATAAAAAACTGAAGTCACTGAGAAAACTGCCGTGGAGAAACACATGAATCTCAAAAGTAAAAGCTGACAACTACTTACCTGGAACAGAAGACACTAGAGCCAGAAATAGTTGTTGTCGTTAGGTGCCAACAAGTGGATTCCCAATTCTAACAACCCTATGTACAACAGACCAAACCACTGCTTGTACTGCACCACCTCACAATGGTTGCTATGTTTAAGTCCATTGTTGCAGCCACTGGGTCAATCCATCTCCTTAAGAGTCTTTCTTTTTTTTTTTTTTTTGCTGACTTTACCAAGCATGATGGCCTCTTGATAACAAAGAACGTGAGATGAAGTCTTGCCATCCTCACTTTCAAGGAGCATTCTGGCTGTACTTCGTCCAAGAGAGATTTGATCATTCAGAGCAGCTTGGACTCCCTCCTTCAATACCATCAGTTCTTCACCCTATGCTACTTCCTGAAGTCGTTGGATGTCAACCAATTCTTTTTGGTATTGTGACCCTGAGATTACCTTTCCTTGAAATGGGCACAAATATAAATCTCTTCCAGTCAGTTGGCCAGATAGCTCTCTTCTAAATCTCCTGGCGTACCCAAGGGAGTGCTTCCAATATGGCATCCATTTGTTGAAACATCTCAGTGGGTATCCTGTCAATTCCTGGAGCCTTGTTCATCGCTACTTCCTTCAGTGCAGCTTCGATTTCTTCCTTCAATACCATTGGTTCTTGATCATATGCCACCTCCTAAAATGGATGAACATTGACCAGTTCTTTTTGGTACAGTGACTGTGTATTCCTTCCATCTTCTTTTGATGTTTCCTGCATCATTCAATATTTTGCCCATAGAATGTTTCAATTTTGCAACTTAAGGCTTAAATTTTTTCTTCAGTTCTTTCACTTTGTGAAATGCTGAGCATGTTCTTCCCTTTTGGTTTTCTAACTCCAGGTCTTTGCACATTTCATTATAATAATTGGCTTTGTCTTCTTTAGCTCTTTGAAATCTTCTGTTCATCTCATTTATCTTGTCATTCTTCCATTTATTTTAGCCGCTCTTCATTCAAAGGCAAGGTTCATGGTCTCTTCTGACATCCATTTTGGTCTTTTCTTCCTTTCCTGTCTTATAAATGACCTTTTGCTTTCCTCATGGATGATGTTCTTGATGTCATCCCACAATATTTCTGGTTTTCAGTCACTGGTGTTCAAATGTGTCAAATCTATTCTTTAAATGGTCTCTAAATTCAGGTCATATTTTGGCTCTCGTGGACTTGTTTTAATTGTCTTCAACTTCAAGTTGAACTTGCATATGAGCAGTTGATGGTCTGTTCCACAATCAGCTCCTGGCCTTTTTGGCTGAAGATACTGAGTTTTCCTTCGCCTCTTGCCAAAGATGTAGTCAATCTGATTCCTGGGTACTCCATCTGGCAAAGTCCACGTGTATAGCTGCCATTTGTGTTGTTGAAAATGGTATTTGAAATGAATAAATCATTGGTCTTGCAAAATTCTATCATGTAATCTCCAGTGTCATTTCAATAACCAAGGCCAAATTTTCCAACTAACAGTGATTCTTCTTCATTCCAACTTTTGTATTCCAGTCACCAGTGATAATCAGCACATCTTGATTGCATGCTTGGTCAATTTCAGACTGCAGAAGTTGGTAAAAATCTTCAATTTCCTTGTCTTTGGCTTTGGTGGTTGGTATATAAATTTAAATAATAGTAGTATTAACTGGCCTTCCTTGTAGGCATATGGATATTATCCTATCACTGACAGCATTGTACTTCAGGACAGATCTTGAAACATTCTTTGTGACATTGAATGCCATGCCATTCCTCTTCAATTTGTCATTCCTGGCATAGTAGATCACATGGTTGTCTGATTCAAAATGGCCAAATCTGGTCCATTTCAGCTCAGTAATGCCTAGGATATCAATCTTTATGTGTTCCATTTCATTTTTGACAACTTCCAATTTTCCTAGATTCATACTTCTTACATTCCATTTTCCAATTATTAATGGATGTTTGCAGCTGTTTCTTCTCATTTTGAGTGCCACATCAGCAAATGGAGGCCCTGAAAGCTTTACTCCATCCCACATCATTAAAGTCGGCTCTACTCTGAGGAGGCAGCTCTTCCCTAGTCGTATTTTGAGTGCCTTCCAACCTGAGGGGCTCGCAATTTGGCACTGTATCAGACAATGTTTCAGGGCTAGTCATAAAGTTGTCAAGTAATATATGAGACAGTGTTTCCATACTATTCATAAGGTTTTCACTGGCCAATTCTTTGAGAAGTGGTTGGCCGTTTTCTTCTTCCAAGTCTGTCTCAGTCTGGAAGATCTGCTAAAACCCGTCCACCGTGGGCAATCCTCCTGGCATTTGAAACACCAATGGCACAGCCTCCAGCCTCACAGCAATATGCAAGCCACCACAGTGTGACAAACTGACAGACAAGTTTGTTTCCCTTGGCTTCCTGCCTGGGGGTTCTCCCTGTTCCTGCTGTCAGCTGGCTGCCACTTCCTGCCTGGAGTCTCTTTCCTGCTTACCTGTTCCAAACATTAAATGTTTAGTTAATTGAAAAAGGTGAGCTCTATCTTGTATGTTAAAAACAAAAACAAAACAAAAAAAAAAAAAACCTGAAATTAAATTGCTGACACAAAGGGCTCCTAAATCACACTAATATTAATTTTTGCTAGGAAATATTTCTAACATTAAGACTAATATATTAATCAAACACACAAAGTATATCACTCATCAACACATACATTATTTATTTGGTCAGGCAGTTAAAATGAACATACCAAGACTATTTGCTTCTTAAAATATGCAATTGATATTTCATTGGGCAAAAACATCACACATAGTGTCAGTAGTTTACATGTGTCACTAATTGTCTAAACTCATCAAAATGTGCCTAGTACAGACTCCTGAACATAGTATACCTTAATGAATATATGTTGAAAGATTGACTGTACATTAGAGTGGAGTAATCTGAGTGTTAAGTGGATCAGAAGTGTAATTCAGATGGGGAATCTATTGTGCAGAAGGAGGGAAAGGCAATGTATTCAGCTGACAGAAGTAAGAGGAAACAATATAGGTCAGCCAGAACTTGAAACAAGAGAGACAAAACAAGAATTTCAAAAAGGTCTCATGGTAAAATGGCTTGCATGTTTTTAACCACAATAGTGAGAGGAGCCAAGAACCCAATAGGATTCTGACTAAGTAGAGTTTGAGTTCTTATTTAAGGAGCACTTGTACTGCATTCTGGATTGTTCTGGCAATGGGTCCTCACCTTATGTTAATGATATCTGTCTTAGCTCTCCAGTGTTGCTTGCTATAACAGAAATACCAGAAGTGGATGGCTTTTTTTTTTTTTTTTT
>NW_006921613.1:163415-171997 GCF_000298275.1 Orycteropus afer afer | reverse complement strand
TTTTTGGTATTTTCACGCAAATTCTTCTCCTAGTTGGGGTTTAGTCCACTTTTGTATCCTTCCCTTCAAGGCTCAGGGGTCCAAGATTATCTTCTGTGCCTGTGTTAATTGGTTTCCCTTTTCTTTGTTGAAGAGCGTCTGTGCAGTCCTTGTGCCTAGTTCACCATCTTGCCAGAACTGTGGATGGCTTTAACAAACAGAAATTTATTCTATCACAGTTTAGGTGAATAGAAGTCCAAATTCAGAGTGCCAGGTCTAAGGGATGGCTTCTTCTCTGTCAACTCTATGGAAAAATCCTTGTTTTCTTTCAACATCTGTGAGTTCAGCATCCATTGGCGATCTCTAGGTATCTTGGCATCAATCTTCCCCTGAGTCTAGGGGATTCTTTGCACAGGGACCCTGGGTCCAAAAGATGCCCTCCATTCTTGGCTCTTCTCTCTTTGTAGAGTTAGGCCCTTCTCTCCCTCTGCTCATATCTTTCTTAATCTCTTGTAAGATAAAAGGTGATGCAGGCCACACCTCAGGGAAACTCCCCTTACAATGGATCAGGGCTGTGAGCTGAATAAGGATGTCGCATCTCACCTTGATTCCTTTCCAATTGACTCATTCAACTGGACTTCATTTGCACTATACTATCAGAGCTCCTATCCTAGGCATTAGCGAGCTGCAATGGACTGGTTTTGGCCATTTTGAATTAGACAACCATAAGATCACATCAGATAACATCATGGGAGATGATTACATCATTATATAATTGCAAAACCAATGAGAAACATGGCCCAACCAAGTTGACACATATTTTGGAGAGACATCGTTCAATCTATAACAGCATTATAATAAGAAAATGCACACAAATGAGGAAAACAGTGATTAGTGGTAGGGCCACAGATGATTAAGTTAAAATATCATCTTGAAAGTGAGAGGCAGGACACAAACAGATATATGCACACCCAAGTTAATTGTCCACCACTCATCTGTCAGTTTATTGTACTGTGGTGACTTGTATGTTGCTGTGAGGCTGGGGTCTATGCACCAGTATTTCAAATGCCACCAGGGTCACGCATGGTGGACAGGTTTCAACGGAGCTTCCAGACTAAAACAGATTCAGAAGAAGGAAAGAGCTAGTCACTTCTTAAAGAATTGGTCAATGAAAAAATTATGAATATCATTGAAACACTGTCTAATATATTACTGGAAAACTTTATGAACAGCCCTGAAACACTGTTTAATATAGTGCCAGAAGATGAGCCCTTCAAGTCAGAAAGTACTCAAGATATGACTGGGAAAGAGCAGTCTCCTCAGAGTAGAGCAGACCTTAAAGATGTGGATGGAGTAAAGCTTTTGGGATCTTCATTTGCTGATGTGGCATGACTCAAAATGAGAAGAAACAGCTGCAAACATCCACTAATAATTGGAACATGGAATGTAAGCAGTATCAATCTAAGAAAATTGAAAGTTATCAAAAATGAAATGGAATGCATAATCACTGCCATCGAGTCAAATCTGACTCATAGCGACCCCTCCTTGAGTTTCCTGGGCAGCATCTCTATGGAAGTAGATTGCCCAACCTTCCTTTCAAGGTGTGGCTGGGGGGTTTGAACTGCCAGCCTTCTGGTTAGCAGTCAAATGCCTTAAGCATTATACTATCAGAGCTCCTATCCTAGGCATTAGCAGGCTGCAATGGACTGGTTTTGGCCATTTTGAATCAGACAACCATAAGCTCTATTATGCCAGGAATGACAAATTAAAGAGGAATGGTGTGGCATTCATCACCACAAAGGATATTTCAAGACCTATCCTGAAGTACAATGCTGTCAGTGATAGGAAAATGTCCATACACCTATAAGGAAGACCAGGTAGTATGACTATTATTCAAATTTATGCACAACCACCAAAGCTCAAGACAAGGAAATTGAAGATTTCTACCAACTTCTGCAGTCTGAAATTGACCAAACATGCACTCAAGACATGTTGATTATCACTAGTGATTGGAATGCAAAAGTTGGAAACAAAGAAGAATGACTGTCAGTTGGAAAATATGGTCTTGGTGATATAAATAATGCTGGAGATTGCATGATAGAATTTTGCAAGACCAACAACTTACTCATTGCAAATACCTTTTTTTTTAACAACACAAATGATGGCTATACAAGTGGACTTCACCAGATGGAGTACACAGGAATCAGATCAACTACATCTGTGGCAAGAGGTGATAGAGAAGCTCAATATCTTCAAGTAAAACAAGAGCAGGAGAAGATTGTGGAACAGACCATCAGTTGCTCATATGTGAGTTCAAGTTGAAGCTGAAAACAATTAAAACAAGTCCATGAGAGCCAAAACATGACCTTGATTGTACCCCTCCTGAATTTAGAGATCATCTAAATAAAAGATTTGATGCATTGAACACCAATGACCGAAAACCAGAACTGTAGGATGATGTCAAGAACATCATCCATGAAGAAAGCAAAAGGTCATTAAAAAGATGGAAAAGGAAGAAAAGACCAAAATGGATGTCTGCAGAGACTCTGAAACTTGCCTTTGAGCAGAGTAGCTAAAGCAAATGGAAGAAATGAGAAGATAAAAGAGCTGAACAGAAGATTTCAAAGAACAGCTCAAAAAAACAAAGCCAATTTCTATAATGAAATGTGCAAAGACCGGGAGTGAGAAAACCAAAAGGGAAAAACACATTTGGCATTTCTCAAGCTGAAAGAACTGAGGAAAAAATTGAAGCTTCGAGTTGCAATATGGAAACATTCTATGGGCAAAATATGGAATGATACAAGAAACATCAAAAGAAGATGGAATACACAGAGTCACTGTACCAAAAAGAATTGGTCGATGTTCATCCATTTCAGGAGGTGGCATGTGATTGATTAAGAACCAATTGTACTAAAGGAAGAAGTTGAAGCTGCACTGAAGGAATTGGCAAAGAACGAGGCCCCAGGAATTGATAGAATACCCATTAAGATGTTTCAACAAATGGATGTAGTGCTGGAGGCACTTATCTATGCCAAGAAATTTGGAAGACAGCTACCTGGCCAACTGACTGAAAAAGATCCGTATTTGTACGCATTCCAAAGAAAAGTGATCCCACAGAATGTGGAAATTATCAAAAAACATCATTAATATCACATGCAAGTAAAATCATGCTGAAGATAATTCAAAAACGGTTGCAGCAGTATAGTGACAGAGAACTTCCAGAAATCCAAGCTGGATTCAGAAGAGGATGTGGAATAAGGAATATCACTGCTGACGTCAGGTGAATCTTGGCTGAAAGCAAAGAATACCAGAAAGATGTTTACTTCTGTTTTATTGACTATGCAAAAACATTCGATTGTGTGGATCATAACAAATTGTGGATAACATTGAAAAGAATGGGAATTTGTGAACACTTGAATGTTCAACTGGCTCATCAGGAACCAGTACATATACCAGGAGGCTGCCGTTCAAACACACAACAAGGGAATACTGCATGGTTTAAAATCAGGAAGGGAATGCATCAGGGTTGTATATTTCACCATACTTATTCAATCTGTATGCTAGACAAATAATCTGAGAAGCTGGACTATATGAAGAAGTCCTGTGGCATCAGGATTGGAGGAAGACTCATTAACAACCTGCAATATGCAGAGGACCTAACTTTGCTTGCTGAAAGTGAAGATGATTTGAAGCACTTCCTGATGAAGATTAAAGACTTCAGTCTGCAGTACGGATTACATCTCAATATAAAGAAAATGAAAATCCTCACAAGTGGACCAATAAACAGCATCATAATAAATGGAGAAAAAATTGAAGCTGTTAAACATTTCATATTACTTGGCTCCATGATCAACACCAATGGAAACAGCAGTTAAGACATCAGATGACATATTGCACTGGGCAAATCTGCTGCAAAAACCAAAACCAAACCAAACTCATTGCCGTTGAGTCAGATTCGACTCTTAGCAACCCCTCCTTGGGTTTCCAAGGTGGTATCACTACGGAAGTAGATTGGCCAATCTTCCTTCTGAGGAGTGGCTTCTGGTTAGCAGTCAAATGCCTTAGGCTGAAGAGCAGAGATGGCTCCTTGAAGGCTAAGGTGCACCTAACCCAAGCAGTGATATTCTCAATCCCCTCATATGCATGTGAGAGGTAGACAATAAACAAGGAAGACTGAAGAAGAGTTGATGCTTTTAAGTTGTGATGTTGGCAAAGAATACTGAAAGTACCATGGGCTGCCAAGAGAATGAATAACTCTGTCCTAGAAGTGCAGCTGGAAAGCTCCTTGGAAGCGAGAATGGCCAGACTTCATCTAACCTGTTTCGGTCATGTTGTCAGAAGGGACCACTCCCTGGAGAAGTATATCATACTTAGTAAAGTGGAGGGTCTGTGAAGAAGGGAAAGGCCTTCAATGAGATGGATTGACACAGTGGCTGAAATGATGGGCTCAGGTATAGCAAGGATTGTGAGTCTGGTACAGGACCAGGCAGTGTTTCATTCTGTTGTACATAGGGTCTCTATGAGTCAGAGATAACTCAAGAGCACTTAACAACAACAACAAGAACAAGTTAATCATAGCACTATGCACAATGGCAAAAAGATGGAAACAACCTAAGTGCCCATCAACCAAAGAATGGATCAACAAACTGTGGTACATACACACAACAGAATACTATACAACCCTAAAGAACAATATAAAATCTGTAAAATACCTCATAATGTGGATGAAGTTGGAGGACATTATACTGAGTGAAGTAAGTCAATCACAGAGGGATAAATATTGTATTAGTCCACTAATGTAAAAAGCCAAGGAAAGGTTTACACATAGAAGGGAACTTTCTTTGTTGGTAACCAGGTGTGTGTGTGTGTGTGTGGGGGGGATGGCTAAACTCCTAGATAGGTTCGGGGAAGGAATGTGGTTAGGATATATATATGACCAAGACTGAGATTATGAACCAGAATATGACGTATGAATAAAAAGCTTACCTTCAGCCTTGAAGGAGTTTCTGGGAATCGTAGACCTCTTGTTCCTCTCAAGACCCTGGGTGGTGCCAATGGTTTGCATTCAACTGCTAACTTGAAGTTTAGTGGTTCAAACTCACTCAATGGTGTGCAGAAGAAAGACCTGGCAATCTATTCTATAAAGACTACAGCCCACACCTCTGTTCGGAGGTGTGGCCATCCCTCACTCCCACCCACCTTCTGGACCAGTAGGAATTCCATCCCTGTCTGTGTGGTCCAACGGAGCCTGGGTGTTCTGACCCGCCCTGCCCCAATTCCCGCCCCCCTTTTTTTAAGTTTGTTTTGCCTGTTTTAAAATTATTATTATTATGCTTATTATTTGTGATAGTAGGAGCTGTGTGTCAACTTGGCTGGACCACAATTCTGTGTGGTTTAAGCAATTGTGATGTGGGTTGTTCCAATGATGGGATCAGATGTATATGTTTTGAGCAGCCAATCCATTGACAGGGAGTTTCCCTAGGGGTGTGGCCTGATTCCAGTATATTTATGGACATCCTGGGAAAAGAGACACTCTTCTGTGGATCAGGATTCTTTTGTGCTGCCTACAACTGTCCGTGAGTGAATGATCCACCATTCGGCCTGAAGATCATGGATTCATCATTCATTGGAGTCAACAGCCAGTACACTGCCTGACAACCTTGAGCACATCAGCCCCTGCAGCTGCGTGAGTTGAGAAAAGCCTCCAGCTTGACATTTGATTCAAGAACTTTGGACTTGGCAGCTTCTATAAGTGTGTGAGCCATTTGCTTAAGATAAATTTCTATTTCTGTCTCTCTCTCTATATATAAGCTTTACTGGTTTTGCTTCTCTAGAGAACCCAGTCTAACACATTATTATTATCCTTTATCATGCCTGTCCTAGGTTCTAGTTTTCAGCTTTTTCTCTCTTCCCTGTTCCTGGTTCCCATTTTTTTATTTCTTGTGTTTAACTCCATTCCTTGTTTTTCTTTTTGCATTTTTCACATTTTTTTCTTCTTTATTCTCCTCCTCCACATTTTTTTCTCTTATTGCCCTCCACCCCAGATATTGTGGGGTTTTTTTTTGGGGGGGGGGGGTTTGTTCTTATGTGTTTACATGGTGTGTTTTTGTCCACTTGCTTTTACTTTTTTGATGGTTATTCGATTTTTGTTTTTGTCTAACTGAGTGAGAGAAAGCACAACTGCCAATACAACACAACTACATCCACACCTCCTACAGCCTCACTTACTGAATGAGAGCCACCACCTCCTTCTCCACTAACCATCCATTGATAAACGACCACCAAGAAAAATCTGACTCACCCTTAACTGCTCTTCACAAACAGTTAACAGAGATCTAAATACAACAATGTCACAATATCTCTGAGACAATAGACCATCACAGTCCATACAAAGAAGCAAGATAAAGTGGGAGAAACAATGGACCAGGATAAAGACCTAGAACATCCCTGAGAAAGAAGCAGCACAGGAACTCCCTGATAAGGAATTCAAAAGAATTATATTTAGGTATCGTCAAAGGATTGAGAGCTAGATCAAGGAAAACACTGACAAAATTAAGGATAACACAGACAAAAACCTAGAACAATGTCAGAAGGAAATACAAGAACAAAATGACAAAATAAATGAAAAATTAGAAACGATACAAAATCTACACAAGATTAATAATAAATTTTTAGAAACAGATAACTCATTGTAAAGGCAATGGAGTAGAATTGAATCAATGGAAGATAGAATTAGTGAGATTGAAGGCAAATACCTGAATACTTCTTTGGAAAGGGATCAATCAGAAAAAAAGATCAAAACAAAATGAAGAAAGCCTAAGGTTTGTGTGAGATACCATCAAAAGGAATAACCTATGTGTCATTGGAATTCCAAAAAAGGAAGAGAAAAATAAAACTGCTGAGAAAATTGTTCAAGATTTTTTGGAAGAGAACTTCACTGATATGATGAAAATATATCCATTCAGGAAGTCCAACAAACCCCAAACAGGACAGACCCCAAAAGAAAATCACCAAGACATATCATCATCAAACTCATAAAAACCAAAGACAAAGAAAGAATCCTGAAAGCAGCATGAGAAAAACAAAAAGTTACTTACAAAGGACAACCAATAAGAATAAGCTCTGATTTCTCAGCAGAAACAATGTAAGCAAGAAGGCAATAGGATGGTATGTACAAAACCCTGGAAGAAAAAAATTTCCAACCAAGAATTATATATCCAGCAAAATTGTCCATCAAATATGATGGTAAAATTAGGAGATTTCCAGATAAACAGAAATTAACGGAATTTATTAAATCCAGACCAACCTTACAAAAGATACTAAAGGGAATCCTCGGAACAGAAAACCAAACAACAACTGACCATTAATACACAAGATGACATAACCCAGAAACCAACACAGCTATGGATGAATCCAAATTAAATGAGCTTACAAGTTTGTAAACAGGAAACCAGAGACATCAATTAGCAAATGAGGACAATTACAAATCAAAAAGAGGGGAAAAATAGTGTAGTTACAGAACTTCTAAATGGTGAGGAAGTCAAGACAATTGCAAAATACAATGAACTGTTCTAAACTCAGGGAGAAAATTATAAATCACAGGATAACCTCAAAGAAAAATGATAAACCTTCACATCACAATAAAAAAAAGAGGACAAGCACAAATAATTAGCAAATACTAAAATGATAGCAACAATGGAAATGATAACACGATTCATAAACATAATGAGCTCCACACAGAAAATTATATGGAACAAAGAAACCAGGAACACCATGAAAAAGCACGTAACAAAATGACAGCAACCAATTCATACTTGTCAATAATTACACTGAATGTTAATGGATTAAATACACCACTAAGAGACTGGATAAGAGTTGTAGACTAGAGAAGAAATCAAAACCCATCAATATGCTGTCTATAAGAGACACACCTTAGAGACAAAGACAAAAATAGACTAAAAATCAAAAGTTGGAAAAAGATCTATCAAGCAAAGGCAACCAAAACAGAGTAGGAGTGGCAATATTAATTTCTGATCAAAATGACTTTAAGACAAAAACCACCATATGTGACAAGGAAGGACATTATATAATGATTAAAGGATCAATTGAACAAGACGATATAACCATAGTAAGTGTTTATGGGCCCAATGAAAGAGCCCCAAAATACATAAATCAGACATCAACAGAGTTGAAAAGGCAAATAGATGGGTCTACAGTCACAGTAGGAGACTTTATTACATGACTTTCAACAAAAGATAGAATAACTGGAAAGACACTCAACAAAGATGCAGAAGAGCTAAATAATACAATCCACCAACTTACAGACATCTACAGAGCACTTCACCCAACAACAGCATAATATACATTCTTTTCCAGTGCACATGGAACATTCTTCATGAAAGAACATATGTTAGGCCAAAAAGCAAGCCTTAATAAATTTAAAAACATTGAAATACTGCAAAGCATCTTCTCAGATCACAATACTACCAAATTAGAAATCAACAATAGGATGATCAACAGAAAAAGAACAAATACATGGAAACTGAACAACAGCCTCCTTAAGAAAGATTGAGTAAGAGAAGAAATAAAAAATGAAATAAAAA
>NW_006921613.1:145667-163000 GCF_000298275.1 Orycteropus afer afer | reverse complement strand
ACTTACCTAAACTAACACACTGAGGTGGAAAAGTTGAACAGATCCATAACAAAAGAAGAACTTGAACAGGTCATAAAAAAAAATTACCAACAAAAAAAGTCCTGGCCCAGATGGTTTCACCAGAGAATTCTACCAAACATTCAGCAAAGAACTGACACCAATCCTACTCAAACTATTCCAAAACATAGAAAAGGATAGAATCCTCCCAAATTCATTTCATGAAACAAGAATAACCTTGATACCAAAACCAGCAAAGACATCACTAAAAAGGAAAACTACAGACCAATATCCCCATGAATATAGATCCAAAAATCTTCAACAAAATCCTAGTCGACGGATTCCAACAACATATCAAGAAAATAATTCATTATGACCAAGAGGGGTTCATATCAGATATGTAAGTATAGTTCAACATTAGAAAAACAATCGATCAACGTTATCCATCACATAAATAAAACAAAGAAAAAACCCACATGATTATATCAATCGATGCAGAAGAGGCATTTGATAAAATCCAACACCCATTCCTAATAAAAACTCTCTGAAAAAGAGGAATAGAAGGGACATTCCTCAACATAATGAAGGGTATCTATGGAAAACAAACACCCAACATTATTCTCAATGGAGAGAGACTGAAACCATTCCCCTTGTGAACAGGAACCAGACAAGGATGCCCTCTATCACCACTTCTATTCAACATTGTATTGTAAGTCCTAGCCAGGACACTAAGGCAAGAAAGGGAAATCAAAAGCATCCAAATTGGTAAGGAAGAAGTCAAACTATCCTTATTTGCTGATGATATGATCCTATACTTAGAAAACACAAGAGACTAAGTCGAAAATCTACTGGAACTAATTGAGAGATTTCGCATCGTGGCAGGATATAAGATCAACATCCAAAAATCAGTTGGATTCCTCTACACCAGCAAAGAGATTGCTGAAAAAGAAATAAAGAAACTAATACCATTTACAATAGCTACCAAAAAATAAAATACTTGGGAATAAATCTTACCAGGGACACAAAAGACCCATACAAAGAAAACTATAAAAGACTGCTTCAGGAAACCAAAAGAGAAATTCATAAAAGGAAGAACATATCATGCTTGTGGATAGGAAGATCGAACATTGTTAAAATGTCGATGCTACTCAAAGCAATCCATGCATTCAATGTAATCTCAATCCAGAGCCCATCAACATTCCTCAAGGATATGGAAAAACTAATCACTAACTTTATATGGAAAGGTAAGAGACCTTGGATAAGCAAAGCACTATTGAAGAAGAACAACAGAGTAGGAGGTCTCACACTCCTGGATCTCGAAACGTACTATACAGCCACAGTCAAAACTGCCTGGTATTGGTACAATGACAGACACATAGACCAATGGAATAGAATTGAGAACCCAGAGATTGATTCATCGACCTATGGTCAGCTGATTTTTGACAAAGGACTGAAATCCATTAAATGGGGAAGAGAATGTTTGTTTAATAAATGGTGCTGGCAAAACTGGATATCCATTTGCAGAAACATGAAACAAGATCTGTACCTCACACCATACACAAAAACTAACTCCAGATGGATCAAAGACTTAAATGTGAAACCTAAAACTATAAAGTTCCTCAAGGAAAAACTAGGGGCAAACTTAGGGGCCCTAATATATGGCATAAATAGAGTATCAAGCATAACCCAAAATGCACTGGCAGCAGAAGAGAAACTAGATGAATGGGACCTTCTGAAAATTAAATTTTTATGTACTTCCAAAGACTTCTCCAAAACAGTCAAAAGAGAACCTACAGATTGGGAAAAAATACTCGGCAATGACATGTCTGACAAGGGACTTATCTCTAGAATTTATAGAAAACTCCAACACTTCAACAACAAAAAGACAAATAGTCCAATTAAAAAGTGGGTAGAAGACATGAATAAACACTTCACCAAAAAGGATATTCTGGTGGCCAACAAACATATGAAGAAATGCTCACGATCATTAGCCATTCAAGAGATGCAAATCAAAACAACAATAAGACACCATCTTGCCCCAGGACTAGTAGCAAAGTTCAACAAGACAGAAAATAACAAATGCTGGCAAGGATGTGGAGATATTGGGACTCTTATGCACTGCTGGTGGGACTGTCAAATGATACAACCACTGTGGAAAGCAGTATGGGAACTCCTTAAAAAGCTGGAATTAGAAATACCATTTGACCCAGCCATTCCATTACTAGGTATATATCCCAAAGATGTGAGAGCCAGGACAAGAACAGATATTTACACACTCATGTTCATCTCAGCACTATTTACAATGGCCAAAAGATGGAAACAACCTAGGTGTCCATCAACTGAAGAATGATTAACCAAACTGTGGTACATATACACAATGGAATACTATGCAACCCTCAAGAATAACACAGAATCTGCAAAACACCACATAACTTGGATAAACTTGGAGGACATTATGCTGAGTGAAATATGTCAATCACAGAAAGACAAATACTATATTAGTCTGTTATTGTAAAAAGTCAAGGAAAGGTTTATATATGGAAGGAAATTTCCTTTGTTGGTTACCAGGGGTGGAAGGGAAGAGAAGGGAACACTGTTTGATAGGTAGAGACAAGTATTTATTTGGGTGAATGTACCAAATGGGAGTGATCAACACGGTGGCATTGAGGAATAGAAAGAGAGAGTTACATGAGAGATACAGGCAACAAAGATGAACTCTTTTGCACATACAGTACTGTGCTGTCAGTGAAGGCAAACACAGATCTTTGGGTGGAGAGATGGGTTGACAAAGTTATTGTTGTTGTTGTTGTTGTTATGTGCCATTGAGTCAGACCCAACTCATAGCGACCCCTCCTTGGGTTTCCGAGGCAGTACCACTACAGAAGTAGATTGCCCCATCTTCCTTCAAAGTTATTAGAAAAATAAAAATAAAACAAAAAAGACTACAGCCAAGAAAACCCTATGGAGCAATTCTACTCTGTAACACATGGGATCCCCGTGGATCAGAATCAATTCAATAGCAAAGGGTTTGGGGTTTTTTCTGCCTTGGACAGGTCAGTACAGTAAGTCCCTAGGTCACAAACATCTCATTTATGGGCAACTCCCACTTGTCCTTTAATTGTTTATAAATCTCCTTCACTTTGAAAGGATTGAACCAACTCTTCATCACAATCACCATCACTTGAACATTACAGCTTTTAAATCACTGAAAAGGCTTCAAGCCTTTTCTTTCACTAACCAAAAAACAAAACCCACTACCATAGAGTTGATGACAACACATAGCAACCTCCATTGGGTCGAAGGCCGTAAATCTTTACAGAAGTAGATTGTCCAGTCTTCCTTCCACGGAGTGGCTGGTGGTTTGAACCTCCAACCTTCTGGTTAGCAGTCAAATGTCTTAGGCACTATGCCACCAGAGCTCCTTTCTTTCACTAAAGTAAGGTTAAATAATAACTATATGTACCTGTTCGGACTTACTTACCAATTCAACTTAAAAACATGCTTAGGAACAGATCTCATTTCTAATTTGGAGACTGCTGATATAGGTCATTTGCTGCATGGTTGCATATCAACATTGTCTCTACTGCTCTACTCATTAGATGACTTCCTGAGAGGAGCAGGGAGAAAGCAAAAGCTCACCTTCTTGGTACTCTGTAAATGGGCCTTGCATGGAGCAAAGAAAGCAGCCTGATGCAGATTTCTCTTTTTGACATAGCCATCTCCCCAAAAGATTGGGCACCCTGTGCTGGGAGTAGGAAATCAGGACAAGTTCAGGATAAAATAAGGTAAGTTCAGTAAAAAATAAGTTAGAATTTATTAATTCCTAATAACAAATGTCATACAATGTTTTGATTCTCTAGTGCTGCTCTAACAGAAATACCACAAATGAATGGCTTTAACAAACAGGAGTTTATTGTTGTTGTTGTTATGTGCTGTTGAGTCAGACCCGACTCATAGCGACCCCTCCATGGGTTTCCGAGGCAGTATCACTACGGAAGTAGATTGCCCAACCTTCCTTCCGAGGAGTGGCTAGTGAATACTCTCTTACAATTTAGGAGGCTAGAAGTCTGAATCCAAATACCAGCTCTAGGGGCTGAGTGAAAGCCCTTTGACCTTGGGCTTCAGCTCTGCTCCTCCTTCTAGCTCACTGAAGCTGGAGGCTTCTTTTAACTCAGACAACTGCTGGCTGCTGAGCCTGACTAACCCAAGGTCGGCAAGTGAAATGTTAAGTCCCCAAATTATCAACACAGCAGGCCACTAGTTCAAGTCCAGAAACAGTCTCAAGATTAGCAGACAACATGGTAGGCCACTGAGATGAAGACTCAATCACATGCAGGATCTAGATGTGCCAAAAAGCTCAAAGACCTTTTTCAAACTTCTTCTTATGTACTGGAAGCAAACCACATCCCTAAGGTAGCTGTTCAGCTGCTCATAGTAGGTTCCATCATGGAGTTGATTACCAGTCTCATCACGAGAAATAACTATAATCCAGTTGTCCAGCCACTCAAACCAGATCCAGCCAAGTTGACGCATAACCTTAACTACCACATACACATATCAAGTGCTGAAGAGCAAAGATATCTCCTTAAAGACTAAAATGTGCCTGACCCAAGCCATGGTATTTTTAATCATCCCATATGCATGTGAAAGCTGGACAATGAACAAGGAAGACCAAAGAAAAGTTGATGCGTTTGAGTTGATTGGTGAAGAATGCTGAAAGTACTGTGGACTGCTAAAAGAACTAACACATCTGTCCTGGAAGAAATGCAGCCAGAATGCTCCTTGGAAGTGAGAATGGCCAGACTTTGTTTCACCTACTTTGGTCATGTTGTCAGAAAGGACCATTCTCTGGAGAAGGATGTCAACAAAAGAGGGGAAGGCCCTCAACAAGATGGATTGTCATGGTGGCTGCACCGATGGGCTCAGGTATAGTAGGGATTGTGAGGCTGGCACAGGACCAGGCAGTGTTTTGTTCTGTTGTACATAAGGTCACTATGAGTTAGAGACAACCTGATGGCACATAACAACAACAACAACAATAACCGCATACAGCAATGCAAATTACTTTAGCAGACATATATATGTTGTCATTATATTTTGCTTCTCTAATTGAAGACCTAGGAGTTCTGGTAGCATAGTGCCTAAGGCACTTGACTGCTAACCAGAAGGCTCAAACCCACCAGCCACTCCTCAGAAGGAAGGTTGGGCAATCTACTTCCGTAGTGATACTGCCTCGGAAACCCAAGGAGGGGTCGCTATGAGTTGGGGCTGACTCAACGGCACATAACAACAACAACACAATTGAAGACCTATCGTTCCAAAGGGAATTTTAGTTACAGCTCCTTTTTGCAATGTACCTGTGGGTATTATAGAAGGATTCAAGTAATTTAATAGGTGATCTCTCAGGGAAAAGGATTTGGGGACTGAATGTTCACCTAAATCAAAGATAAATTTAGACTATTGTAACAAAGAACTGATTTTGCCTGAAAAAATTTAGCCTAATAGTTATTACATATTTTAATAATTAGTACATTTAAAGATTATTTCTAGTGGTAAATTATTACTGTAATAAATGATACTTCATTGTTAACAGAGGATTTATGCCCTCCCAGCATTAGGGGGAAATCTTCTGGTTCATTTCCCTTGAGAATACAGCTTTTCACCTACAGGTCTAGAGGAAAAGGTCTAGCATAATGAAGGAAAAAGCTTTGCCTAATAATAAATGATGGATTATGCTGATTAATGTTTTCCAATAGTTAAAACATAACAGGGTTGAACATATCAGAGTGCTGATCTGAAATAAGGCATGTTAATAGGTATCCACTACAACTTGTAACTGTACAATGAAAATTATTTACAAAATTGTATTGCTTTATAAAATGAAGCAATTAGAACAAAACAACTTTTTTCATTCAGAAAAATGCCCAAATCTAATTTAATTTGCTGCAGCTGGACACCACCTGCAGATGACTGTTTAAGTACTCTGAACATTACACACTTATCTTTTAAATATTGATAATGCCATTTTTCATTTCCTTGACATGAAATCCCACAGGGAATAATTATGCTAATAAACCTTAACGATTCTTGCAAATAAATGATCAAACCAAATTGCTACTGTTGATTTATATTAATGGATGCCTTTAGGACGAGATTTGCCAGTGTGGTGCTGCCTCTTGAATCTCAATTCATCTTATTTAGCCGAAGAGTGTACATAGTTTGTTAAATAGATGAAGTGTTTAAAATATAATGTGTTTGTGCAGTTTTTGCAGATCATAATGTTCAAGCATTACCATCTTGCCTTGTGGCAAATCTGCATTTAATGATTTCATTGTATATAACTTTCCTTTAGTAGTTTTTCTCTCTGTTCTGTGCAGTTAGAAAGTGACTGCTTTCTGGTGGATTCAGAATAGGCCAGCTTCCATATGTTGAATCTGATTGTATCATTCAGACAATAATATCTGTCTCTGAGTATTTTAGCCAATATAATCTGGAAATCAGATTGACTATGTGAAGATGTGATCAAGTGCTAAACGATTGGGGGTGGTCGTTAAGGATAGGAATAGCAATTTATCTGGGTATCTTTGTAAAAACCACTTTTATTTAAAATACCATATAATTGAGAAATATTATCTCAAGCCAAGTAATTGCTTCAATTATCCATTTTTGTGCATTGAAATCACATTCTAAGTGTAAGAGAGAAACAGAGTAAAGATGCAACTGGTATAGGTGCATAATTGAGTTAAAAGCTATGTAAATTAATCATAACATAGGTGACCAGCATTATACATATTATACACACAAAAACTGGGTAAGTAACTTGTGATGGCAACTAACAGTTACTTAGAGATTTGTCCTGTGGTACACAGAGATTATAATTTTGTTTATAATGAAGTAAATTTGTCCACATTTAATTCATTGTGAGGAGCAGAAGAGCCCCTTTCTAAATTACATAAGCTTATATTAGTTCAATTAAAATATAAGTGTACATGTGTATACGTATACATTAATATAAATGTGTATATATAACTAAACTACCTTTAGAAAGGTTTTATGTTTAACATTATTTACCTTTACAAAAAGGTATCTAATTTGATCAAGTTTTGGCAGTTTTTCCTAATGAAATAATTAACCAGACCAAAAATTTAAACCACTAAATTCACAATTTTATTCATTGTAGAGTTTTCTATTTCAGCAAAAAATGAGAGACCATCCCAATAGGTAACAATAAGTGAATAACAGAGTAAATTGCATTACATCATCTATGTACCTAGAAAAGGTGGGTGCTACCCAGAGGGAGAGGCCCAGGAGAGGTGATGTGTGGAAAGGAGAATGGCCAGACACTCAGAAGCTGAGAACTGACCCTAAAGAACTGGAGAAAAAGAAGAACACAATAACCCTCCAGGAGGAACAGCAGATGAAGAAGACCGTCACCTGAGGAAGGGGAGTGAAAGAGCCCAAGTTTGTTTTGAGACAGAGAAGGGTTGATGCCAGGCAGTTTGCATTGTCCCCAGACCTAGTTCTGTGTGGACCACTGCTAGACTTAAAGAGACTGAAAGAAATCAATTCCATGCAGATAATAACAGCCCAGAGATTCTATACAATGGAAACATGTATTCATATGTAAAATGAACTGGGTGTTATGGTGATTAATACAATTTCATATGAAGTGCCTGGAAGGTAGTAGGTGCTCAGTAAATGGTAAGGCAGCAGGGTAACATTTGTATTATTAACCACATAGTTCCCACTGCATTTTCGTAAACACTTTGTCCTCTATTTGTTGTTGTTGTTGTTATATGCCGTCGAGTGTGCCCCAACTCATAGCGACCCCTCCTTGGGTTTCCGAGGCAGTATCACTAAGGAAGTAGGATTGCCCAACCTTCCTTCCGAGGAGTGGCTGGTGGGTTTGAACCGCCAGCCTTCTCGTTAGCAGTCAAGTGCCTTAGGCCTTATGCTATCAGAGCTCCTTTGTCCTCTATTACCTCGAGGTAATAGAGTGTATGCATAGGCATACAAGATTCAAAAGAAAGAAATAACTTGCCAAGTTCACAGATTACGTTAATGGTAGGGCAGAGATTCATACCAAGTCTGTCTCCCAAGCACTTTGCAGTAGTCCAGTACTTTTCAAATTGTGGAACGACGAACAGCATTGAAAAAGAAAGGAAATAGAATAACCCAGAAAACATTGTTGTTGTTATGTGCCATCGAGTCAGACCCGACTAGTAGCGACCCCTCCTTGGATTTCCGGGGCGGTATCATTACGGAAGTAGATTGCACAACCCTCCTTCCGAGGAGTGACTGGTGCGTTTGAACTGCCAGCCTTCTGGTTAGCAGTCAAGTGACAGGCACTACGCTACCAGAAAATAATAGATTACATCAAATCTTATTGTTGCTGTTAGTAGATTTATTATTATTTTCTTTTAGTTTAATGTGCACAGGCGATCTCCAGGTTATGAATGAGATCCGTTCCTAATTGTGTCTTTAGTAATTTGTAAGTAAGTCAAAACAGGTGAGTACAGTTCATTTAGTCTTATTTCAGTGCAAGACAGGAGTTTGGTGGCGCTGTGGTTAAAACATTGGGCTGTTAACCAAAAAGTCGGCAGTTGGAACTGACTAGCTGCTCTGCGGGACAAACGTGAGACAGTCTGCTTGTGTGAAGATTTACATCATTGAAAACCCCCTATGTAGCAGTTTTTCTCTGTCCAATCGGGTCGCCATGAGTTGGAATCGACTAGATGGCATCGGGTTAGCCCAAGAAAAGGCTTGAAACCTTTTCAATAACTTAAAACCTCTAGTGCAGCAAACGAAGGTGATTATGATTGTTGCGAGTAGGGGTTGGATCAATTGTTTCAAAGTGAGGGAAAATTTACATCACATTAAAGGGTTAGTTAGGAGTTTTCAGTAAGTACAAAAAACCTAGGTTGTAACCTTTATAGAAGCAGACTGAGGAGGGAGGAAGGAAGCACAATGCTTAACTGCTACACCACCGGCTTTTGAGTTGTGGTGCTGGTGAAGAATGCTGAAAGTACCATGGACTGCTAAAAGAACTAACAGATCTGTCCTGGAGGAAGTGCAGCCAGAATGCTCCTTGGAAGCAAGAATGGCCAGACTTCATCTCACCTATTTTGGTCATGTTGTAAGAAGGGACCATTCCTTGGAGAAGGATGTCATGCTTGGTAGGGTGGTGGGTCGACGAAAGAGGGGGAGGCCTTCAACGAGATGGATTGATACAGTGGCTGCGATGATGGGATCAAGTATAGCAGGGATTGTGGGGCTGGCGCGGGATCGGGCAGTGTTTCGTTCTGCTGTGCATGGGGTCGCTATGAGTCGGAAACGACTCGACGGCACTTAACAACAACAACAGGCAGACTCAAATGAACTGTGGTGATGTAATGATTAAGGCATTTGGTGGCTAACCATAAAGTGGTTTAAACCCACCAGCTATTCCATGGAAGAAAGATGAGGCATTCTGCTTTCATAAAGATTTACAGCCTTGGAAACCCAATGGGGTCACTATGAGTTGGAATTGACTCAATGGCTATGCATTTGGGTTTTTTTTGGTTTAGGCAGACTCAAATTTCAATATTATTAAAATCTGTTGTAATTAATGATTACAATAAAACTATTCATTAAAATTCATAATAGACTATTTGTTTATATACAATGAAGTATGCAGTATACTAATAGTATGTAAATTATCCTCAACACATCTGTCTGCTTGTCATACTGTGGTGGCTTGACTGTTACTGTGATTCTGGAAGCTATGCCACCGGCATTTCAAATATCAGGAGGGTCACCCATGGTGGACAGGTTTCAGAAGAGCTTCTAGACTAAGACAGACTGGGAAGAAGGACCCGCTGATCACTAAAAAAAAGTTGGCCAATGAAAACCTTATGAATAGCAGCAGAACATTAACATAGTGTTGAAAAATGAGACCCTCAGACTGGAAGGTGTGAAAACATGGCTGGAAAGAGCTGCCTTCTTCAAGTAGAATTGACCTTAATGACATGGATGGAGTAAAGACTTTGGCACCTTTATTTCCTGATGTGGCATGACTCAAAATGAGAAGAAACAGCTGCAAATATCCATTTATTATCAGAACATAGAATGTACGAAGTAAGAATCTAGGAAAATTAGAAGTTGTAAAAATGAAACGGAATACATAAACATCAGTAGGCATTGTTATGTGCCGTCGAGTCGACCCGACTCATAGAGACCTCTCCTTGGGTTTCTGAGGCGGTTATCACTACGGAAGTAGATTGATGGACAGGTATTGGCATTTTGAATCGGACAATCACATGCTCTACTAGGCTGGGAATAACAAATTGAAGAATGACGTCACATTCATCATCAAAAAGAACATTTCAAGATCCTTTCTGAAGCACAATGTTGTCTATGATAGAATAATATCCATATGCCTACAAGAAAGACCAGTTAATATGAATATTATTCCAATTTATGCACTAACCGCCAATGCCAAAGATGAAAAATTTAAGATTTTTACCCACTTCTGCAGTCTGAAGTTGATCGAACATCATTTAAGATTGATAATTACTGGTGATTACAATGCAAAAATTGGAAACAAAGAAGAAATCCCCTTTCTCCTGCTCTCCCGCCCTGCTGCTTTGGGCATGTCTGGATCCCTCTCCTCACCTGGATCCCTGTGACTTACTTGCATTAATTTAGTCTCACTACCACCCAAACTTCTCATCTACATTTTAGAGTAACTGTTGTCTATTTGGTCTCATATGTATCATTTATATATGTATGTGTGTAAACATAGCATTTACCAATTCATCCTTTTTCATATGGACAACTTAATGGTATCAATTACACTAGCCAAGCTGGTGAAAACTTCACCTACATTTGGTGCAGTCTTTCTTTTCTCTATAAACAAAAAGTGACTACCACCTAGAGAATGATTACCCCTCTTCTTCACGTCTTGGTAACCACCAATAAGCATTGGTTTCTGTGTATTTACCTCTTGTCATTACATAAAAGTGAGATCATACAATATTTGTGTTTTGGTGAGTGACTTATTTCACTCAGCATAATGTCTTCCAGGTTCATCCATATTATAAGAAGACCTGGGAACTCATTTTTCCCTCTAGCTGCATAGTATTCCATTGTACATATATACCCCATTTTTAAAATCCATGCATCCATCAATGGGCACCATATTGTTTACCATCTTTTTGCTATTGTGAATGATGTTGCAATGAATATAGGTCCTCAAGCTATTTTTTATTTCTCCTTGCCATCAACCAAGGTGTGGTAGTTAAGTTTATGTGTCCTCTTGGCTGGGCCTGGTTGAGTGGCTGGGCAGCTGGATGTAGTTATTCCCTGTGGTGAGATTGGTAATTAACTCCACAGTGGAATTTATGGAGCAGCTGAGTAGCTGCTTTAGGGATGTGCTCTGCTTCCCATATATAAGAAACAGCTTTGGGAATGGTCTCTACCTTTTGGCACACTTTATCCCTGCATGCAGCCAAATCGTTCTGGGCTTGAATTGGTGGCCTGCCATGTTGTTTGGTAACATCAGGACTGTGTGCCTTTTGACTTGTCAACCTTGCGCTTGTTAGCCTCAGCAGCCAGCAGCTGAGTGAAGAAAAGCCTCCAGCTTCAGTGGGCCAGGAGCAGGAGGCAGAGCTGAAGCCCAAGGTTGAGGGCTTTTCACCCAGCCCCTAGAGCCTGACACTTTGAACTCAGACTTAAAGCCTCCAAACTGTAAGAGAATAAACTCCTGTTTGTTCAAGCCATCCTACTTGTGATATATTCCTGTCAAGAGCAGCACTAGGTAACCCAAACACAAGGCAATGGCTATATTGCATCAGCTAGGGTCTTCTGAGTGGCAGAAACCAAGACAAATTGCATGGTGAAAGATTTATTTTGGAAAAAGGCCTGTGAAGGAAAAAGGGGTAGTGAGCGGTAGAGGTAGTCAGGGAGAGCCTTCACACCATGATACAGGTCTGATACCTGTAAAAGGAGAGATGAACAGACAAAGGAGGACCCTCAAACTGCAGTACAATTCTGAGAAAGTCTTTTTCAGGTAAGTGGGGGAGTCCCAAGCAAAGACATCGGGAACGTCTCACATAGGACAGAAACATACCCATTGTAGGACCCTGATCATGCCTATGCATTGGTTGGGAGCAGCTCAGGATGAGCGTGGCCTCCCCATGAAAGCTGCACCAAGTAAGAAAGTGCAGCAATGAGAGGTTCTCAGATAACCATTTTCCTTGCAGTAAATAAGGGAAGATTTGAGTAGAGCCCCTCCATGGCTGTCACATTGATACATGGCCTGCTACCATGTTGGCCACTTTTATAGTGGCTGTCATTTCCTCTGATCTCTTATGTCATCTTTGTTATCAATGTTGCCCCCATTGAACTCTTCCTTAAGAATACTCTAAATGCCAGGTTTTTCTACTTACGTCTTGGTATCAGACACATTGAATCCTTGAAGGATGGGACCACCAGGATCTGGTGTCATATTGTCAAACTGGGACTGCTGTTTTTCACAAGTGCACTCAGGGCCACTACTCTGTTCCCAGAGTTCCTCTAGTCCCTCTCTCCCCACCCCAACACATTTGCAACTTTTGCTGCACAAACATCAAGGAAAAGATTTCACATTTTAAAAACTGATGCTTGGAAACCTTTGCAAAGAATATTTAGGAGACGAATATCCAGGCCTCTTATGAAAGGCTGTGTAACATCACATAATGTCATGATCAGACTCACAGAAACTCATAAAAGCTTAAGGAGGCAATACTGAACCTATTTATAGGGTACAGTGGAAAGGATAGACAGTATCTTTGACCTTGAACAAGTCATTTAACCCCCCTGATGTCTGTTTCCTCCTCTATAAAATGAAGAGGTTGGGTTAGATGATTCTTGAGGCCTTTTCTAGCACAAGCTTCTATGAGATAAAAGTCAACTTAGAGATTAATTGGGTTTCTGAGCCTCAAGCAATTAATTACACTGCCGCTGCCCTTTAACAGACCCATCGCTGAAGAAAATTAGATTCAACTGACAGATTTTAATCTCCATTGACTCATGTTGATTTTAAAACCAACATTATTTTTTAACATTTGCAGATTAATACTTTTACAAAAGGTTCAATAGCTTTCTGGTCAAGGAATTTGACCTGATAGACATGGTAATCACTAAGGCCATTCTTTGGCATTTTAAAAATAGTCATTATGCTGACTGTCTTTCCCTTAGCATTCAGAACCTTAGCAGGCACTCACTCTACTAGCATTTTATAAAATGATAGTAAGTCTTAACCAGTTTCTAAAGTGCTCTGAAGAGACTTTAGCTCTATCCACATCTACTTTATCTAATTCTTTTTTATTTTTCTTATTCTTCTTTGGCTTTTTCATTCTCTTGCCTTGCCTTTACTCATACCTAAGTCAACATTGAAAAACATGTTGATTAATTTTGTAGCACATTTTCTAGCAAAAAACAAAACCAAAATGGTTTTCATGTCTAGTTAACAGGAAAGTATTTTATTCTACCATCCTTCTAAGGCCTATTCATTTAAACAGTGCTTATATTTTTCTCTTAAATATTATAGTTTGTATCCAGACTAGATTTTAAAAATTAAATTCCACAACTTCGAGTTTATTGAATTTTGATTTTGATATTTGATAACTAGTTTCTGTTGTTTCATATCCATTTGCATTGATATTTCTGGCATACAGAAAAGTATGGAGAATAACATGGATACCTATGTACCTATAACCTGACATAAGAAAATCTATGGAAGTTGTTTTTGTGCACCTGTGTTCCTCTCCTGAGTATCCCTAGTGGTGCAGTGGTTAAAGCACTTGGCTGCTAACTGGAAGGTTGGCAGTTTAAACCCACCAGCCCCTCACAGGAAGAAAGATGTGGTAGTCTGCTTCCATAAAGATTATAGCTTTGGAAACCTTATGGGTCAGTTCTAATCTGCCCTTTAGAGCAGCCATGGGTCAGAATCAACTCCACTGAAATGTGTTGGGTTTTTTGTTTTGTTTTGTTTTATGTATCTCTCCTTATCTCCATTTCCCCCCTAAAAGATCACCATTATTTTGCATTTAGTGTTTTATTGTTGCTATACTCTGGTAGCATAGTGGCTACGGCACTTGACTGCTAACTAGAAGGCTGGCCGTTCAAATCCACCAGCCACTCCTTGGAAGGAAGATGGGGCAATCTACTTTCCTAGTGATACTGCCTCAGAAACCCAAGGAGGGGTCGCTATGAGTTGGGCCGACTCGACGGCACATAACAACAATAACATACAAGTCTTTAGAAGCCCTAGTGATTCAGTGGTTAAACATTTGGCTGCTTTGTGAAAGGTCAGCAGCACTTCAAAACCACCAACTGCACTGTGGGAGAAAGATGTGGCAGTCTGCTTCTCCAAGGATTTTACAGCCTTAAAAACTGTATGGGGCAATTCTACTCTGTTCTACAGGGTCACTGCGAGTTAGGAATCGACTCAACAACAATAGGTTTTTGGTCATATTTCTCTGGGATTTTATGCATTTCTTTATACTTTGAATACAAAATTGCAGACTCAAAACATGCGGCATTATTTTGCAGGTTTAATGATAAGATTAATTTTCAATTCTACATTATGTTTGTGAGAATACTCTATAGTATTGAATGTAGATCAGCTCTGTTTTCATTACAGTGCATTCTTACATGTATTATGTTAATATATTATGGATATATTTGTTCATTTATTTTAAATTATTTACTAAGTATTGGCAACTTATTCTCAAAAATGCCTGTACCAATTTACAGCCCCGCTGGTAGAATGAGAGTTTCTATTGCTTTAAGTCCTTCTTTACACATGGTAATAGCAGACTATTAAATTTTTGCATTTCTGGTAAGTGTGAAATGGTATTATGATTTCATTTAATGTCTCTGATTATTGGTATGATTGAGAAACTTTTCATATGTTTATGAGCCATTTGGGTTTGCTCTACAATGAACTGCCCATTCAAATACTTTTTCTACTGGGCTGGTTTTATTTTTTCTCATTTCTGTAATATTAATCTTTTGTCAGTTATTTGCATTGTAAATATTTTCTCCAAGCTATGGCTTGTATTTTTACTTTCTTTACCACGCCTTTTAATGCATAAAACCAAACAAAACCAAATGAACTGCCACGGAGTCGGATCCAACTCATAGCAACCCCTCCTTGGTTTGCTGAGGCAGTATCACTATGGAAGTAGATTGCCCAACCTTCCTTCCGAGGAGTGGCTGGTGGGTTTGGACCGCCGGCCTTTTGGTTAGCAGTCAAATCCCTCAGTCACTATGCCACCAGAGCTCCTTTATAATGCATAGAAATTTTAAATTTAATATAGTGAAATTTATAAATTATTTACTTAATGTCTTATGTTTTAAAATAGTTTTTTTTGGGGGAGCCTTATTTAATATTTAATTTTTCCTCTATTACTGAGTTGGCTAGGTGCTCTAGTGTCATAGCGGATAAGGGACTTGACTGCTAACCAAACAGTCAGTGGTTCAGACCCACCAGCTGTTCTGTGGAAGGAAGACCAGGTGATCTACTTCCGTAAAGATTTACAGCCTCGGAAACCCAATGGGGGTCACTATGAGTCCGAAAGGACTCGATGGCAGTGAATTTGGTTTGGTTTGAGTTTTTATTTAAAAAATCCTTTATTAAGGTGATATAATAAAGCTTTTCATGATCTACCCATAAATTTACCTGGAATTTGTTGCTGGTATATAGGAATGCAAATGATGTCTATATATTGACTTTACATCCACTAGTCTTGCTAAATTTCATTTTTAATTCTAACAATTTATCTGGAGTTTCTCTTTAATTTTATATGTTCATAATCATATTTTTCCCTTTCTCTCCTTGTACCACTTTAAAATTTTCCCTCTATTACTGAGTTGGCTATAAACTATAGTCAAATGTTAAAAAGAAGGAATAATAGAGAGGATCCTTTATTTGTATGTATGATGATATTTACCATTACTAAGCATGATGTAAGGCGCTCTGGTAGCATAGTGCCTAAGGCACTTGACTGCTAACCAGAAGGCTGGCGGTTCAAACCCACCAGTCACTCCTCGGAAGGAAGATGGGGCAATCTACTTCCATAGTGATACTGCCTTGGAAACCCAAGGAGGGGTAGCTATGAGTCAGGTCTGACTTGACGACACATAACAACAACAACAACAACAACAACAAGTATGATGTAAGGAGCTCTGTTGGTGCTGTGGTTAAAACACTGGGCTGCTAACCAAGTTTAGTGGTTCAAATCTACCAGCCACTCCACAGGAGAAGGATGAGGCAGTCTGCTTCCATGAAGATTTACAACCTTAGAAATCCTGTGAAGCAGTTTTATTCTGCCCTATAGGAGCACTCAAAAAAACAAACTAAACTCATTGCCATCCAGTCGATTCCTACTCATAGCGACCTCCATTGGGTTTCTGAGGCAGTAAATCTTTATGGTAATAGATTGCCCCATCTTCCTTCCGAGGAGCAACTGGTGGGTTTGAACCACCAACCTTCCGATTAGCACTCAAAGAGCTGGAATTGAGTTGATGGTAGTGGGTTTGGTTTTTCCATTGTTTAACTGTGATGTTTGCTATAGGCTCTTTTAAGTTATTATTGCAAAAGCAATTCATGTCAATTTTTGAAAGATAGAATATACAGCTAAGAAACATAAGAAAAGAACACTATACCCCCATTACTCAGAAATTAGGATTATTAACACCTTGATGATCTATTTTGTTGTTAGGTGCTGTCAAGTTGATTTTGACGCATAGCAACCCCATGTGACAGGGTGGGACTACCTCATAGAGTTTTTCTAGGCTGTAATATTTACAAAAGCAGGTTGCCAGGTCTTTTTCTTATGAAGTCCTTGAGAGGGTTCGAACTACCAACTTTTTGGTTAGCAGTCAAGTGCTTAAGCAGGGCCCCTTTGATGAACACATATAGTGATACACATATGTACTTATATATTTTAACAAAACATTATCTGTAGTATAAAGGTTACATTCTGTAGCTGGCTCTTTTTTTTTTTTTTCTGTGTTTTGTTTGCTTTCCCTTGTTTGTGAAGAGTTTTCCTTCTGAATAGGAATGCAATTTTATCAACTTATTTATACATTCAGAGAATCATGTCGACCAGAAAAGTTCTAATAATGTTGTTATTTGTTTGGGAAGATAGAAGTAGAGTGTGCTTTTAATCTGGAAAGAAAACTTTCGATTTCAAGTTCCAGCAAGATGGCGGACTAGGCAGAAGGACTGCACAGACCCTCTTCAACAAAGAAAAGGGAAACCAATTAACACAGACACAGAAGATAATCTTGGACCCCTGAGCCTTGAA
>NW_006921613.1:140482-142392 GCF_000298275.1 Orycteropus afer afer | reverse complement strand
TCACTGGGAAGAGGTAACTATGGGGAGGAAGTGGGAGGGGAGCTGTTGCATTGTGGTAAACTGTGGTCAATGACATGAGACGAAGTATATGTGAACTGCTGTATGGAAAATGAATTTGCTCTGTAAATCTTCACCCAAATCACAATAAATAAAAAAAAAAACTTAAAAAAAAAACTTTCTAGCATAATTAATTATGGGTACACAGATTCTAAAACACACTGTTAAAGTAGAAACCTCTTTATTTTTCTCATCTACTTCCGTAGTGATACTGCCTCAGAAACCCAAGGAGGAGTCGCTATGAGTTGAGTCTGACTTTATGGCACATAATAACAACAACAACATTATTTCTTTAATCAGTTTAAATAAAGTTCACTTCATTTGATAATTACATTATCTAAAGTTCTTGGTAGCGTAGTGCCTAAGGTACTTGACTGCTAACCAGAAGGCTGGTGGTTCAAACCCACCAGCCACTCCCCGAAGGAAGGTTGGGCAATCTACTTCCATAGTGATACTGCCTTGGAAACCCAAGTAGGTGTTGCTATGAGTTGGGTCCAACTCATGGCACATAACAACAACAACAAAGTTCTTGGGGGTCTCCTTTTTCTCTTAGTTTTCTTTTTTTAATGCAAAATCTCACACTTGATTATCCCTTTGGCTGCTCTGTAATTTTGGGTTGTGAACTCATCTTTAGAGAAGTTTTATTTGTGAGAACACTGTGAGGCCTAGGTTGCAGATATATACCCCAAGAAGGATTTGTTTTTGCTCCTGCCAAGGCAGCAACTATGTAAAAAACCAGGACTACTTTTAAAATGCTTATTTCTAGACTTGATTTTTTTTTTCTTTTTTGCTTTTAAATATATGGGATAATTAGTAGATGGGGAAAAAAAACAATATTGAAATATCTTTTATTTATCACATTTTAAATTACCCCAAAATATATATAGTAAGCATAAATCTCATGACCATATGTGAATTTTATGCAAATACTTATCTCTGTGCATGACACTTTTACAGTTAGCCACACATGGATCATCTGCTGTTTGGGGAGAAAAATGGTTAGAGACCATTGGCATAACACAGTTGTTCTCCAACTCTGTGGTACTTAAGGAAGCACCTGTGGTTTGTAAGGAGAACTGCAGATGAATGTTCTTCATTCTCCAGATAGTCTGATTCAGGAAATCAGGAATGGAGCCCCAGCATTTCGGTTTTTATAGCCTCCACAGTTACAAGCCAAAGTAACGTGAGATTTATTAAATAGATAAATTAAAGGAAATACTCTGAAAGAACCAGTAGAGGAATGAAATATAAATAAATAAAATATCTAACTAAATTTTGATTATTTTTCAGTTTCTATTGTGCTAATCTTTCTTGATGCTTTTAGTAAAACCTGTATTTCTCAGAAATTGTTCCCACCTGAAGATAAAAAAGCCTTGACCAATATAATTATAATTTCAGAGACAGGCAATGATTTCAAGTTCTTTTTTCTCTCTAAATTTTCCTTGCATTTTACCTTTCTTGCATTAATTTTAAAGAAATATAATTGACTCTCCACACTTTCTTTATGTTGATGGCTAAAAATAGATCTCCAAATTATGTCATTTATTCAGGCTGAGTTTTTATTTATAACTAACTTTCTTCAAATAAAACCAAAAAAACCAAACTCACTGCCATCTAGTTGAGTCTGACTCATAGTGAGCCCTCCTTGGGTTTCCAAGGCGGTATCTCTATGGAAGTGGATTGCTCAATCTTTCTCCAAGGAGTGGCTGGTGGGTTTGAACCACCGCCCTTCTGGTTAGCAAATGCCTTTGGCACTACACCACCAAAGCTCCTTCTTCAAAATACAACAATCAAAAATTTATTGAATTTTATTAAATTAAGAAATTCAACTTTATTGTAAAATATTTTAATAT
>NW_006921613.1:99253-140382 GCF_000298275.1 Orycteropus afer afer | reverse complement strand
AGGAGTGGCTGGTGGGTTTGAACCACCGCCCTTCTGGTTAGCAAATGCCTTTGGCACTACACCACCAAAGCTCCTTCTTCAAATAAGAGAAACTATATTATTGGCAATCACATTGCCTTTAGAGTCATTGTCTCCACTATACTAACTACACTCTTTTAGCATTCGTTAACAAAAGTGTCAAGTAGATACATGACACCACGCCAGAGACAATGTATATTTTCCCACACACCATACAGAGGTGGTCCCAACACTAAGGTAGCATGGAGTTGAGTTCATGCAAACTTCAACTCACCTCACTTCTGTGGAGTTGGTTCTAACTTGTAGCAAATCCTCCTTGTGTTTCTAAGGTGGTGGTGTCTCTACAGAAGTAGATTGCCCAGTCTTCTTTCCAAAGAGTGGCTGGTGGGTTTGAACCACTTCTATAAAACAGAAAAATCACCAGGCATTCTAATACAGGAGTTTAAATTTTCCAAATGAAAGTATATAGAACATAGAAGAAGAGTGCTAGAAATGTCCTTCTTTTTTTTTTTTTTTAAAGCAAAAACCACTCAGACTGCATTCACCCCCTCTTACCCTCCCGACCGGAAGCGAAGAACAATCATCAATAGCAGACGGCAGTTGCAGCAAAGCAACGCCAAAAGCCAGCTTCACGCTCAGGAGAGAGAACACTGCGTCTCTTCTTCATGGTTTTTGGTGTTCTACACGATCAGAGAAACTTCTCTAGTAATAAACTATAGAAATGATCCCTGAAAGTATAGTCTTGAAATGTCCTTCATTTTACAGGGGACCCATTCCTCTTACCCAGTTAATAATACCTTAATGGAGCAGAGCCTAACTAATTTGGCTACTAGATCAAAATTTGACATTTTTTGTACGTTTTTTTTCCCCCCCACAAATAAATGACCCATTATTTACTAATTAGTGCTTTCTTGTGAGAAAAGCAGGTTGTTGAATTTGGTCAGTCCACATCTTGTTCTGTTCAGCCTGGAGAAAGCTTTCCCTTGATTGACTTGTGTGTTCTGTGATTGACTAAAATGGCTATTCCTTGACTTTTATTGACAGCCATAGCCACTCCTAACTTAGTATTTCATACTACCTTTTATCAGTAATGTCATCTAATCCAGCTCCTACAGTTACATCTAGCTTTCATCTCCGCGTGGAAACTATTCTTTATTGTTACTTTATTTACTTAATTGTATGCATTCAGAGAATCATCAGCTCAACAAGAGCTGACTGCCCCACTCTGCCCAAGATTATACCTGTTAGCTCATTCCCAGGAAATAATACTAATATCTAATATTTACTGTTATCACTGTGTGCCATAAGCACTTCATATGTATTATTTAATTTAATCCTTTCAACAAAAGTAGGAGTAGGCACTATGGTTATTGCTAATTTAGAGAGAAAGAAACAAAGGTACAGAAAATTAAAGATGACTAAGATAATATAACTATGAAGTGATGAAGCCAGAGTTTAAGAATCCACATGCCAAAAAAAAAAAAAAAAAGAATCCATATGCCAAACCACTGGACCATATGGCCATCCAAACAAATCACCAAAGAGAGGCTCCTCAGCAATAAACTGAAGCTGTAAGGGAGCAGGCAAACTTTTCTCATCATCCCCAGATATGGGGAGTAGTGCAGTGAGAGTGAGTTGGCCCTAAGAAGCATCTATTACCAACTTCTATCTCAAAACATGTTAGAATTCCAGATAAGTAGAATATATCTGATAAGAGTCTATTACTTGCCTAATGCTTGCTCAGACACATGCAGAATTAACTACTAAGTATAACTTCCTTCCTTTATGTTCAAGTTTTTGCAGAGAGATGAACAAACTAAGGTGTAAATTGGTCATATTTCAGAGACTAAACTTGCCATCATGAAAAGCCATAGTAGTATACCTTGTGCATACTTTGGCCAGACCTGAGCACTAAAGCCTAAAATCCTGTGTCCTCACTGTCCCAGTTACACAGAAAGAATCTATTTTTTTCTAATGTAGTCCTCCTCAGTTTTATTTCCCGTCTTTGAGCCACAGAACACATTAATTCTCAATTATTCATACTCAGGGCCCCAATCTGCAGTTCTTCTGTAGGCAAAACTGTAATAGGAAGACAGAAAAATTACAGTAGTCCCCCGCTTATCTACAGGGATACATTTTAAGACCTACAGTGGATGCCTGAAATAGCAGATAGTACCAAACCCTATGTATATTATGCTTTTTCTTATACATGTATACTTACAATAAAGTTTAATTTATAAATTAGGCACACTAAGAGATTACTAAGCACTTACCATGCATGGTGGCTTTAACTTTTGCAGTTTGAGATGTGACAATAAAATTTAGCAAGAATTTCTTTTTCCTTCTTCACAATGTCACAGATGAAAGATTCATTCCTACCATAGATGTAAACAACTTCAGCGTATGTTTTTCTTTTCCTTTCCTTATTAAGTGGAGAACTTTCACCTTTTCACTTAAAAGAAGCACTTTATGGCTTCTCCTTTGCATATTCAAATTGCCAGCATCACTACTCTTGTGCTTTGGGGCCTTTATAAAATAAAATAAAGGCTACATGAACATTAGCACTGTAATACTGTGACAGTTGATCTGATAACTGGCAGGTAGCATATACAGGGTGGAAATGCCACACAAAGGGATAACTTTCTGGACAAAGGATGATCCATGTTCCTGGTGTGATGGAGTGGTCCAGCATGAGATTTCATCACACTGCTCAAAATGGTGCACAATTTAAAAGTTACAAATTATTATTTCTAGAATTTTCTATTTAATATTTTCAGACTGTTGTTGACCATGGGTAACTGGAACCATGGAAAATGAAACCATTGGTAATTGTAACTCTTTCCATTGAGAATAATGTTGGCTGTTGGTTTTGTGTATATACCCTTAATTATGTTGTGGAATTTCCCTTCAATTCCTATTTTGCTGAGTGTTTTTAAATCAAGAATGGGTGTTGGATTTTGTCAGATGTCTTTTCTATATCAACTGATATGATCATGCAGTCCTTTTGTGTTATTTATGTGCTGGATTATGTTGGTAGTTTTTCTAATGTCGAACCATCCTTGTATAAACCAAAAAAAACCCCAAACTCACTGCCGTGGAGTCGGATCCAACTCATAGAGACCCCTCTTTGGGTTTCCAAGGTGGTATCATTACAGGAGTAGATTGCCCAACCTTCTTTCTGAGAAAAGAACTTCTTTTTTGAACCTCCAGCCTTCTGGTTAGCAGTCAAATGCCTTAGGCACTACACCACCAGAGCTCCCATCCTTGTATACCTGGTATCAATTCCACTTGGTCATGATGTAATATTTTTTGATATGCTATTGGATTCTATGTTGTTATTGTTGTTATGTACCGCCGAATCGGACCCAACTCATAGTGACCCCTCCTTGGGTTTCCAAGGCAGTAACACTACGGAAGTAGATTGCCCCATCTTCCTTTCGAGGAGTGGCTGGTGGGTTTGAACCGCCAGCCTTCTGGTTAGCAGTCAAGTGCCTTAGGCACTGTGCTACGAGAGCTCCCCTGGATTCTATAGGCTAGTATTTTCTTGAGAATTTATTAAAAATGTATAAAAATTTCAACATCTCAACAACAAAAAAGACACGCAATCCAATTAAAGAATGGACAGAGAACATGAACAGACACATCATCAAAGGAGACATTTGGGCAACTAACAAACACATGAAGAAATGTTCATGATCATTAGCCATTAGAGCAATGTTCACCCCAGCATTAATAAAAGTTAAATAAAACAGAAAACAACAAATGCTGGCAAGGGTGTGGAGAGACTAGAACCCTCATACATTTCTGATGAGATTGTAAATGGTACAACCACTGTGGAAAGTGGTGTGGTGCTTCCTTAAGAAGATGGAAATAGAAAAACCATATGGTCAAGCAATCCCATTACTAGTTATATATCCCAGAGAAATAAGAGCCATGACACAAACAGATATACGCACATCCATGTTCATCTCAGCATTATTCACAATAGCAAAAAGATGGAAACAACCTAAATGCCCATCAGCAGGTGAATGGATAAGCAAACAATGGTACATATACACAATGGAATACTATACAATGTTGAAGAATAGGGATGAATGTGCAAAATACCTCATAACATGGATGGAGGACATTATGATGAGTGAAATTAGTCAGTTACAAAAGGACAAACAGTGTATGAGACTACTACTGTAAATAGTCTAGAAAAGGATTGCACACAGAAAGAAGCATGCTTTGAAGGTTACCAGGGAAGGAAGGGAAGGAAAGGGTAAATAACTAAATGTAGTGTTGTTGTTGTTGTTATGTGCTGTTGAGTCGGACCCGACTCATAGCAACCCCTCCTTGGGTTTCCGAGGCGGTATTGCTACGGAAGTAGATTGCCCAACTTTCCTTCCAAGGAGTGGCTGGTGGGTTTGAACCGCCAGCCTTCTGGTTAGCAGTCAAGTGCCTTAGGCACTATGCTACCATAGTTCCTAACTACAGAGTAGGTACATATTACTTTGGGTGAAGGGAAAGTTAATATAATAAGGGGGAGTTCAGCACAAAATGATCAAGGCAGCAGACAATGCAGGGAGGAGCAGAAGAGTTAAAGGCAACAAAGGTGAATACTATTACATACAATCCTGCAACAGCAGTAATAATAATAATCTACGAGTAGATACATAGACACTCAAGCTGAACAGGGATAGGAAGGCAAATGAGACTACACCAACAAATATCTATAGGTTTGACAGAGGGTATTTCTACCTATGTGTTTATATATGATGCAAATATATCCATGAATATAGTAGAGTATACAGCAGGCAAAGTTATGAAAACTTCTTAGTCATAACCAAACACCTTGAAGGAATGAGTTACTGGGTATGGAGGCTCAGGACCACAGTCTCAGGGGACCTAAGCTCAAATAAAAAGATTTTTAACAAAACCCACTCTTGTCTGCATATGATTATACATAAGCACATATTAGAGACCGAAAAGTAGAGGTGTTTCAAAAAGCATTGACAACAAAAGATTCTTCAGCAAAGCCAAGTAAATGGAGAATTATTACATAATTCATCCAACTGCCTTGCTCTCAAGGAACTTTCAATTCATTGAGAAAGAGGGTCACAAATAATTACAACAAAATAGTAATGTTGTTGTTTGGTGCTGTTGAGTTGACTCCAACTCATAGCAACCCTATGTACAACAGAACAAAACATCACTTGGTCCTGAGCCACTCTCACAATCTTGCTATGTTTGAGCCATTGTTACAGCTACTGTGTCAATCATCTTGTTGAGGTTCTTCCCCCTTTTCGCTGACCCTCTATTTTATCCAGCATGATGTCCTTCTCCAGGGACTGGTCCCTTCTAATAACATAACCAGAGTAGGTGAGATGAAATCTGGCCATTCTTGCTTTCAAGGAGCATTCTAGCTACACTTCTTCCAGGACAGATTTGTTCATTCTCCTTGCAGTCCATGGTATTTTTTACTATTTGCCACCACCACAGTTCAAAGGCATCAATTCTTCTTTGGTCTTCCTTATTCATTGTCCAGCTTTCACATACATATGAGGCAATTGAAAATACATGGCTTGAGTTAGGCACACCTTAATCTTCAAAGTCAAATCTTCACTCCTTAACACTTTAAAAACGTCTTTTGTGGCAAATTTGCCCAATTCAATACAATGTTTGATTTCTTGACTGCTGTTTCCATGGGTGTTGGTTGTGGATCCAAGTAAAATGAAATCCCTGGCTACTTCAATCTTTTCTCCATTTATCATATTTCTGCTTATTGGTCCAGTTGTGAGGATTTTTGTTTTATGTTGAGGTGTAATCCATATTGAAGATGGTAGTCTTTGATCTTCATCAGTAAGTGCTTCAAGTCATCTTCACTTTTAGGAAGGAAGGTTGTGTTATCTGTATATTGCAGGTTGTTAATAAATCTTCCTCCAATTCTGATGCCATGTTCTTCTTTATATAGTCCAATTTCTCAGATTATTTTCTCAGCATGTAGATTGAATAAGTATGTGAAAGCATATAAGCCTGATATACACCCTTCCTGGTTTTTAACCATGCAGTGTCCTCTTGTTCTGTCCCAATGACTGTCTCTTGGTCTATATAGGTTCCTCATGAGAACAATTAAGTGTTCTGCAATTTCCATTCTTTGCAATGTTATGCATAATTTGTTATGATCCACACAGATGAATGCCTTTGCATAGTCAATAAAACACAAGTAAACATCTTTCTGGTATTTTTTACTTTCAGCCAATATCCATCTGACATCAGCAATGATATCCCTTGTTCCACATCCTCTTCTGAATTCAGCTTGTATTTCTGGAAGTTCCCTGTCTGAGGGACATTTTTGAGTTATCTTCAGAAAGATTACACTTGTGTGTGATATTAATGATGTTGTTTGATAATTTCCACATTCTGTAGGATGACTTTTCTTTGGAATGGGCACAATTATGGATCTCTTCCATTAATCATAATATCAATCATTTATTGAAGATTTATTATATGATAAGCACTATACTTCTTCTGTCTCCTTTATTCATTGTTCAGCTTTTGCATACATATGAGGCTATTGAAAATTCTGTGGCTTGGTGATTGGTACACCACGTGATCCTAAGCCTATACAACTATGAGACCAGAAGAACTAGATGGTGCCCAGCTACTACTTGGAGGGGGATCTATATAGGAGATCCTGGATAGAGTGGAAAAACAATGTGGAACAAAGCTCAAAATCATTTGAAAGAAAGAAAAAAGGGGAACCAGGTTTGCTGGTCTGATAGAACCTGATGGAACCACTGAGAGTATGGCCCCTAGTTGCCCTTCAGGTCTGGAACTGAACCCACACCTGTGGCTTCCAGCCAAACCAAAGACAGGCATATGAGGTGAACATTTACACTAGGTACATACACTCCTTTGAGAGAACAATCATGGGAGAATAGAGGGGCTGTGTATGCACAGTGATGTAGCTTAGGGGGCAGGAGTGCATGGAAAGAAGGCCACAGGGAAGAGGTAACTGTGGGGAGGAAGTGGGAGGGGAGCTGTTGCATTGTGGTAAATTGTAGTCAATGTCATGAGACAAAGTGTATGTGAACTGCTGTTTGGAAATGAATTTGCTCTGTAAACTCTCACCCAAATTACAAAAAAAAAAAAAAAAAAAAACTAAAAGAAAGAAAGAAAATACTGTGGCTTGGGCCAGGTGTACCTTAGTCCTTAAAGTGACATAAGGAAGACCAAAGAAGAATTGATGATTTTGAATTATGATGTTGGTGATGAAGAATGAGTATACTGTGTACTGCCAGAAAAACAAAAAAATTGGTCTGGAAGGAGTACAGCCAGAACATTCCTTAGAAGCAAGGATAGTGAGACTTCATCTAACATACTTTGGATATGTTATAGGGAGGGACCAGTCCCTGGAGAAGGACATCATGCTTGGTAAAGTAGAGGGCCAGTGAAAAAAAGGAAGACTGTCAACAAAGGGTTGACACAGTGGCTGCAAGACTGGGTTCAAACATAGCAATAATTGTGAGGATGGCACAGGACCAGGCAGTGTTTTTACTGTTGTACATAGGGTTGCTGTGAGTAGGAACAGACTTGAAGGCACCTAACAGCAGCAATTTAGGCCTTGAAAATGAATAGTAATGTCTTAACCAGTATCCCTGTACCCAGTCTCTCCCTCCTTACTAATCTAGCTTACACCTTGCTACCAAATTACTCTTCCTAAGGGGAAGCTCTCTATATGTTACTCATTAATTGAGGGAACTTAGTTGAGTACCTACTAAGTGCAAAAAGAAATACAAATTCTTTCTTTCTGGAACCTACAATGTAGGATCAATTTCTGGTTCAAGATTCCTAACTGTATTGTAGAATCTCAAAAGTAATTTTAGCAGTTATCTAGTCTATGTGTGAATCCCCTTTATGAATCTCTTTACAAATGCTAAGTGGATTGCTGCATAAAAGCACATCCTCTAAGGATGGAGAGTTCACTGTTCTAAAAGGAGTTCAATGCATGTTCAAGAACCTGGGACTTTTATAAATTTTCTATCAGTAGTGTGTGTTTCCTGTTTACCAGTTAAAGTACAAACATCTTGGCTGGCTTGCAAGACTTTGTGTAATTTGACCTTAAGGTGTTTCAGGCATAGTTTCTAATATTCTCTTTCACATTCCCTTTCCCGAAAGTATCTTTACACTACCATACTTTCTCCCCTATTCCTACATAATCAAATCCTACACATCGTTCAGAGTGCGGTTCAAGTACCACCTTCCCCATAAAACCACTTTTGAGTCCCTCAGCTGAAGCAGTATCTCCCTTACTCGAGATTCCTCAGACTTTGTTTGTTTTTCCATTCCTGTAGATTTCTACCTTTGGTGACTGGTTATATTCATCCTCTTTTTCATTCTTTACTGAAAGATCCATGAGAGCTGGGCCCATCTTTTGAATGTCTCCATCTCCTTTATAACACTCAACACAATGATTTAACAGTTCTCATTAGATACTTATGGAATGAATAAAAGAGCTATTCTCTGGATCTGTTTTCTGCTCTGCAAAATGAGGAAGCTATATTAACATTCTTACTAATTCCAGTATTCTCATTCCCATATTTAAAGTATTAAATGCCTACTATATGCTTGCTACTGTATATTTCTCAGTCAGAGAAGTAAAAGACACTATTGTGAACTGTTTGGGTAAAGATAACACACATGAAACAGTGTGTGAATGTGAGTATAACAAAATATTGATTATAATCAACAGGAGCTCACAGAAGGAAAATTATGTGGTCAAGAGTCACCATGGAAGAGCTGTTAGGTAAACGGGTCTTTGGATCACCATTTGATGGAATTCCTAAGACTTGTGCATTTTTAAGCCTGAAACAAGGGCTTAGTTGGAAACACTAGAGGGAGCCAAGGCTTGCAATTTGGAGAGAAAGCTTTCTAGCTCAATTAGCCTGCAAGTTCATGTATTCGAAAACATTTGCTTAGATTGAAAAGAATAATCTTTATCACACATTTAAGTCCTTCTATATTGCTGTTTCTGGAATGCAAACTCTATTTTTTCCTTCTAAATTTTATTTATTTTGTTGTTGTTACTGAGAATATACATAGCAAAACATACACCAATTCAACAGTTTCTACACATACAATTTGGTGACAATGATTACATTTCCAGGTGTGCAACCATTCTCACCCTCTTTTTCTGAGCTCTTTCTCCCTCATTAACATAAAATCAATGCCCCTAAGATTCCCATCCAATCTTTCAAGATGCTGTTGTCATTTGATTCCATATGCTGTTGTTGTTAGGTGCCATCAAGTTGGCTCTGACTCATAGCGACCCTGTGTACAACAGAATGAAATACTGCCCAGTCTTGTGCCAGCCTCACAATACTTGCTATACCTGAACCCATCATTGCAGCCACTGTGTCACTCCATCTCATTGAGGGCCTTCCCCTTTTTTGCTGACCCACTTTACCAAGCATGATATCTTTCTCTAGGGACATTGATCTCATATAGATAGTCCTTAAAAGAGCATAATGCTCAGAGCAGAACTTTTTCACCAGTTAAGCTCAACTATTATTTGATTTTAAGATGACTTCAGGGGATATTTCTGGTTTAAGGTTTAAAGATTGTCTCAGGGAAATAGTTTCAGGGATTCATCCACCCTCCACGGCTCCAGAAATTCTAGAGTCCATGAGAATTTGAAATTCTGTTCTGTGTTTCCCCCCTTTCGGTCAGGATTCTTCTATGGAATCTTAGGTCAAAATGTTCAGTAACGGTAGCCAAGCATCATCCAATTCTTCTGGCCTCATGGCAAAAGAGGTAGTTATTCATGGAGGCAACTAGCCACACATCCCCTTTCTTCCTCCTATTCTGTTCTTCACTCTCTTTCTTCTTTTGTTGTTCCAGGTGAATAGAGACCAATTGTTGTGTATTAGATGGCTGCTTGCAAGCTTTTAAGACCCCAAGCACTACATAATAAGGTAGGAGGAAAGACAAAAGCACTAAGCATGTTATTAGGCCAACTAACTGGAATAAAGAAAAAAAAATCCACACAACCAGACCAATAAGCAACATCATGATAAGTGGAAAAAAGATTGACGTTGTCAAGGATTTAATTTTACTTGGATCCATAATCAATGCTTATGGAAGCAGCAATCAAGAAATCAAATAACATATTGCTTGGGCAAATCTGCTGCAAAAAAACTTCTTTAAACTGTTAAGAGGCAAAGACATCACTTTGAGGACAAAGATCTGATCTAAGCCATGGTGTTCTCAATTGCCTCATACACATGCAAAAGCTGGGCAATGAATAAGGAAGACCAAAGAAAAATTGATTGATGCCTTTGAATTATTGCATTGGTGAAGAATATTGAATGCACCATGGACTGCCAGAGGAATGAACAAATCTGTCTTGGAAGATGTAGAGCCAGAATGTTCCTTGGAAGCGAGGATGGTCTGATTTAAGCCATATTAGGAGAGATCAGTCCCTAGAAAAGGATAGCATGCTTGGTAAAGTAGAGGATCAGTGAAAAAGAGGAAAACCCTCAAGATGAATTTACACAGTAGCTGCAATAATGTGCTCAAGCATAGCAAGGATTGTGAGGAAGGTCCAGGACCAGACAGTGTTTTGTTCAGTTGTACACCAGGTCACTATGAGTCAGAACCTACTGGATAGCAGCTAACAATAACAACAAGCCTATTGACTGGGATATCCCATGAAACTTTAACCCTAAACTTCCAAACCAAGGAACCAAATCCCATGAGGTATTTGGTTGTACCTAAGCAGCCTCAGTGCTACTCTTTTGCCAATTCAATTTTTACAGGTGTATAACTTACTGACACCAAGTACAACAATTGGCTGTGCAATTCTACCTTTAATCAATGCAATTTTTCCATCACTGTTAACCTCATTTATCCCCTTTCCCCCACCAATAATCCACCAATAAACTTTGGTCTCTATACATTTGTCTTTTCATATAAATGAAGTCATACAACATTTGTCCTTTTGTGATAGCTTCTTTCACTCAGCGTATTATCTTCAAGTTCCACCCATATTGTAGCATGTAGTAAGACTTTGTTTCTCCTGGCTGAGTAGTATTCCACTGTGTATATGTCCCACATTTTGTTTATCCATTCATCTGTTGATGGGGATTTAGTTTGTTTCCACATTTTGGTTATTGTGAACAGTGCTGCAACGAACATTGGTATACAAGTCTATTTTTAAGTCTCTGCTTTCAAGTAATTTGTGTATATACCTAGAAGCAGAATTGCTGGGTCTCACAGTAGTTCTATTTTTAGTTTCTTGAGGAACTGCCACACTGTTTTCCACAATAGCTGTACTATTTTGCATTCCCACCTGCAATGGATAAGACTTCCAATTTCCCTATATCCTCACTAACATTTGTTATTTTCTGGGATTTTATTTGTTTTTAATCTTAGCCATCCTAGTGGAGTTAAATGGTATCTTGTTGTGGTTTTGATTTCCATCTCTGTGATTGTGAATGATGTTGAGTGTCTTTTCATGTGATGGTCATTTTAATGTCCTCTTTGGTTGAAATGTCTACTCAAGTCCTTTGCCTATTTTATAATTGACGTATCTTATTGTTCTTAAGTTGTCAAAGATATTAGACTCCTATCAGATATATGGTTTCTGAAGATACTCTCCCAATTGGTAACTTGTCTTTACTCTTTTGGTCTTTCGATGAACATTTTTTTCATTTTTGTGAGGTCCCATTTATTTGTTTGCTTTTTCAGTTTGTGATTTTATTATATTTGATAATCCATTGTTGAAAGTGAGGCCTGATAGTGTTACCCCAGCTTGTTTTTCAATGAATTTTATGGTTTTAAAAGTTTGCACATTTAGGTCCTTAATCCATTTGGTTTTTGTGTCTGGTCTCAGTCATGGGTCCTATTTCATTTTTTTGCATGTGGAAATCCAGTTTTCCCAGCTCCATTTATTGAAGAGATTCTTCTTTCCCCATCAAATAGACTTAGCACCCTTATCAAAAATCAGCTGACCATAGATGTGTGGGTTTATTTCTGGGCTCTCAGTTCTATTCCATTGGTCTACATGTCTATTGTTACACAATACCAGACTGAGTTGATTACTGTAGCTGTATTGCACTGCCCTCAAGTTGGATCCAACTCATAGTGACCCCTTCTTGGGTTTTCAAGGTGATATCACTATGGAAGTAGATTGCCCAACTCTCCTTCCAAGGAGTGGCAGTGAGTTTGAACTGCCAGCCTTCTGGTTAACAGTCAAATCCCTTAGGCACTACGCCACCAGAGCTCCCTACAATGTTTTAAAATCAGGAAATGTGTGTCATCCTACTTTGTTCTTCTCTTTCAACACTGCTTTAGCTATTTATGGCTTCTTGTCATTCCATATAAAGTTGAGGAATGATTTTTCTTTTTCTGTAAAGAAGGTTATTAGAATTTTGATTGGGATCTCTTTGGATAGTACTGACATCTTAACAATACTAAGTCTTCCAATCCATGAGCATGGAACATCTTTCCATTTATTTAAGTCTTCTTTAACTTTTTTTTATTGCATAAGTCCTTCATGTCCCAGATTAGATTTATTCCTAAATATTTTATTCTCTTAGATGTTATTGTAAATGGAATTATTTCCCTAATCTCCCTGTCAGATTTCTCATTGCTGCTTTATTAAAACCAAACTGATTTTTGTTTGTAACCTGCAACTTTGCTAAATTCCTCTATTAGCTCTAGACGTTTCCTTTCTTCTTTTTCCCAGACATTTTACTGTGGACTTGTTGGGATTTTCTATGTATAGGATCATATCAACCATAAACAGAGATCATTTTACTTCTTTTACAATCTATATACCAAACTCTATTTTGAGTCTACTTATTTTCAGTTTTTATTAGTATTAAACGTCTTTTGAGGAAATAAGAATTAAATACCGCAGTAGTTAAGGTACTGTGGTGTCAACTTGGCCAGGCCTGGTTGAGTGGCTGAGCAGCTGGATGTAGTTATTCCCCATGATAAAAGTTGTAATCAGCTCCATGGTGGAATCTAGTGGAGCAGCTGAATAGCTGCTTTAGGGATTTGGTCCACTTCCAGGATATAAGAAGCAACTTGAGGAAGGTCTCTAGCTTTTTGGCACACTTGGATGCTGCATGTAGCCGAGTCTTCATTTAGCAGACTTCCATGATTCCCGTAAATCTTGGGACTGTCTCTAGATTTGAATTAGTGGCCTGCTGTGTTGTTTGGTAATATTGGGATTGTGTTGTTTTTATTTGTCGACCTTGGGCTTGTTGGGAGCTCTGGTAGCATAGTGCCTAAGGCATTTGACTGCTAACCAGAAGACTGGCAGTTCAAACCCACCAGCCACTCCTCGGAAGGAAGGTTGGGCAATCTACTTCTGTAGTGATACCGCCTTGGAAACTCAAGGAGGGGTTGCTATGAGTCGGATCTGACTCATTGGCGGTGAGATAGAGACTGTTGGGCTGAGAGCCAGCCCCTGGGAGTGAGTTTTATCCCAGGCCCGAAATATATCCCAGGGCCATAGTCTTAGGGGTCCCACCAGACTCTATCTGACTAGTAATTCTGATCACTATTGTGTTTTTGAATATCATTCCACATTTTTCCTCCCACTCTCCAGGATCTCCAGTTTTGATCCCTTCCAGAGTGGTTGGCATTGGTAGCCAGGCACCATCTGGTACTTCTGGTTGCGTGGTCCATCATATCCTAGGGCTGATTATTTCCAAATGCCCTTAATTTTCTTCGCTCTTCTTAGCTTCAGACAAGAGGAGACCATTTACTGCATCTTAGATGGCCACTCAAAAGCTTTCAAGACCCCAGTCGCTACTCACCAAATTTGTTGTGGACCAAGATTTTTATGTATTATGTTGTGCCAATTAAGCCTGGTGTCCCCCAGTACTATGGTCCTGAGTCAACAAATCTGGTTTTCTCTCCCAAGGTGTCTGGCTGTCTCTGAGGGATTGCTCCAAGTCTGTCTTCTGTTGCTTCTGTAATGAAGGTGGTTATTCTGTATCACTAGTATCTCATACAGGAGCTCTGGTGGCATGATGTCTAAGGCATCTGACTGCTAACCAGAAAGCTGGTGGTTCAAACCCACCAGCTACTCTTTGGAAGGAAGATTGGGCAAACTACTTCTGTAGAGATACCACCTCAGAAACCCAAGAAGAATCAGATCTGACTATAAATCAGATCTGACTCCACGGCAGTGAGTTTGGTTTGGTTTTTGGTTTTAGTGTCTCATACACTGCTCATGGGACTGTAAAATGGTATAGAAGACAGAAGTGATGGTCTTCTGAATCTTGATCTAGAACTAATATAAAGGATGTAACAACTTCTAGTGGGAGATGGAAGGAGAGCAGGATCAGGTGGGACCTGTTTCATGCCCCACCCCTCACCCATTTATATTGGCCCAGAACTGGATTGCTCGGTGACCACCGATTCCATGACTGTAACACCAGCAATCCAGGAGTCTAGAAATTTCTGCTTACACTTTCATATATTGAGCCTATGGTAGTTCAGGTTGTGTGTTGGCTGACTGGGCTGTGGTTCTGAGTGGCTGGGCAGTGGGATGTAGTTATGTCCCATGATGAGATTGGTAATCACCTCTATGGTGGAATCTATTATGAGCAGCTAAGTAGCTGGCTTTGGTATGTGGCCTGCTTCCAATATATAAGAAGAAGCTTTGAGGAAGGTCTCTAGCTTTTGGCACATCTACATCCTGGATTTGTCCCTGGATTTGAACCAGTGCTGCTGTGTGGTCTGCCGTGCTGTCTGCTAATCTTGAGACTGTGTCATTTTACTTGTTGATCTTGGGTTCACTAGTCTCAGCAGCCAGCAGCTACATGAATCAGAAAAAAGCCTCCATCTCTAGTGGACCTGGAATAGGAGGCAGAGCAGAAGCCCAAGGTTGAAGGGCCTTCACCCACCCCCTAGACCCAGCACTTTGAACTCAGACCTCTAGCCTCCTAAACTGTAAGAAAATAAATCCCTGTTTGTTAAAGTCATCCACTTGTGGTATTTCTCTTACAGCAGCACTAGTGAACCAAAACATAGCCTATGTCACTGATTACAACACAGAGGTCTGTTCTCTAGTCCGTTCACTTGGTCCAAATCCAAAGAACATCCTAAGCAAGTAGTGTTTAAAGATATCTGGATGTTCTGGAGCAGCAGTGCGAGCTCACTCTGGGCAACATTACCACTACCAATGCCTGAATTTTGACAGATGGATAGCTCAGGGCTAAGACCAAGGTTAAGGCTTAGGTTGCCATCCACGGTCAGGTGATAAGAGTGAGGAGTTGTTGGAAGATGGGAAAAAGTAAATTGGGTGAAGTCTTGATTTGTTGCCCTATCTGAAATAGGGTGATGTTCAACAATTTGAAATTACACATCTACTGAAAGATTAGAATTGGGTCATATATTTTTGCCATGTGTAAATGTTTATTTGTAATAAATTTGGGATATAGACACTTAAAAATTAAAAGAAAAAGGATGCCTCAACTCTAAAACAATAGTGAATTATAGCTTACCCAGGCCAAAGGGTCAAGAGGGAGAACAGTCCATAATACCTGGTTTGGAGGGTCTTCCTACACTACCTACTACCAGGGCCACCAGAAAGAAGACTAAGTAATCAGCTCATGAGGGCCTCATCAGCTGATAGAATGCAAGCAAAGGGAGAGTGGAGTGTCTAAGAAGCTCCCTTTTCATCCAAATGCCTCTTTCAGAACTCCTCTTTCCAGCTAAGTGAAAGGCAGGAAGTTGAACGCCAAGGTCTAGAAAGAAGAACATAGAAGTTGTTGGGATAGTCTTTTAAGTTAGAAGTGCATTATCTAGCATCTTTCTGTGCCCCCATGCTGTTGTTCTGGCATCTTGATGCTTTCCTTTTCTTCCTAAATTGAAAGGGGATATGGAAAAGGAGGCAAAGAAGAAAACTAATTAATAGATGGTAGAGAACTGCTCTACTAGAGATGCTTGGTGAGGGCAAGCCAGGCTAGCAGAAGCAAGAATCATGATGAACCTGCTAGTGTTGGTTAAGGCAAGGAGAACTCAGAGTTCCAGGCAGGACCCAGGAGATGAGAGTGTCCTGGCTTTCTGCTGGAACATGTTAGTGAAGTTCTCGATCCTTAGTTGCATGATCCCTCTGCCCCCTTAGCAGGGCCAGCATGATTCCTGTTGATTCCAGATATGGATTCTCCAAAGAGGGGCTACTTGTGTAGCTGCCAAATCCCTCAACCTCCTGAACTCAAATGCAGGAAGAGGGCGTACTGGGTGATAGCCCAGTGCTAACTGTGAGAGAGCTTGCAATGAAAGGCAGGGAGCATTGGGTCCAATGTGGTTACCCTGCCATTCAGCAAATATTGAACACCTAGTGTGTGTCAGGCCATGTTCCAGGAGCTGAAGGTACCAGAGTGTGGTGAAGTGAGTTCATTTGTGTGGTCTTTTGCCTTGGTTCTTTGGAAAAACAGCTTGAGAGATTTTCTCCCTAAACCCTGAGGAATTACCTTTGCCCTAGTTTTATACCCTACAGGGATGTTGCTTTTGTCCAGGTTGCTTGACATTTCCTGAGTAAACTGTAAACAGCTGTGGTTTGATACTTTTTGTCTGGCCCTGGGCTGCATCCTGCCCTGTGATTGGTATGCACCTTGCAGAGATTGGTCAAATGGAGTTACTATAGCCTACTGTGCAAATGAAGTGCCCATGGCCTACCAAAATGGAATTAGTCAGTTTGTGGCCACACTGGGAGGGGCCATGTCTTGAAATTGACAAGGAATTGTGTGTGTGTGTGTGTGTGTGTGTGTATGCATGTATGTATATGTATATGTATGTATGTATGTGTATATAGCCAGCTCCACAGAGGCTTTGACAGACAGGAAGAAACAGGAAAAGAAGGAGCAGAACAGTGAGGAACTAGGCCTATGGAGTGCCTTAGTCTAGCATGTGAGGCCGGGGCCAGACAGGGTCAGAGACCCATCTCAGTCTTCCCACTGCCCAGGGCAAGTTGGCACTGTAAGATTCACTGCATTTGTGGAGTGGAGGACAGGAGAGGACAAGTGGAACTGAGAGACACCCTCTGTGGGGGGAGCTGGGGCTGGCCACACCAAGAGTTCTGATTCTTATAGATGGAAGCATTCTCCTTTAGCAAACCCTCAGGAGGCTCAGACATGGACAGTAGCTACAATCACAGTTGTCATATACAATTTCTGTGTCTGGTCTCAAGTTGGCCTGACAGTTTGATAGAGGCCAAAATGCATTTACACTAGTATATTCTTCCCACATTCTCACATATCAAATCCTGCAAGGTTGGGTTCAAGTACCACCTTCCCCATAAAACCACCTTTCAGTCCTCAGTTGAAACAATATCTCCCTCCCCTGAGGTTCCTCTGGCTTTATTTTTCTCTTCCTTATGGAAGATTGGGGCATATGTCCACTTTTTCATTCCTCACTAAATGCTGGACTCATTCCTTGGACATCTCTGTCTCCTCCACAGTGCCCAGCACAGTGAGTTAAAAGTTCTGGTTAGACGCTTGTGGAATGAATAAAGAAGGAGATCTCTGGATCTATTTCTTATTCTGCAAAAGGAGGAAGCTATTTAATATCCCTATAAACTCTTAGGAGCTCTGATGGTGTAGTAATTAAAGCATTTGGCTGCTAACCAAAAGGTCTGAAGTTTGAACCTACCAGCATGCTTCCTCTTTAGGAGAAAGATGACACAGCCTACTTCCATAAAGACTTGCAGCCTTGGAAACCCTGTGGGGCACTTCTACTCTCTCCTAAAGGGTTGCTGTAAGCCAGAATGGAATCGATGACAGGGTATTTTTTTGGGTGTGTGTGTGTGTCACGAACTCTTAGTTTCTGATTCCCTAATTGAGACTAAGTTTTGAACACTTGCCACATAGCTGATTCTGTGCTTTCCATTTCAAAGAATTAAAAGACACAACTGTGATCTTGCTATAGTAACACAACATACAAGAAACAATTTTATTATGAGATTGAATATAATAAAGTGCAAAATTGTAAGAGAAGCAAAGGAGAGATGGATAGGGTCCAGGGTCATGATGGAGGGCTGAAAGGAAGAGTAGTTAGGTGAATTAAGCTTTCAGGATGGAGACGCTTTGCTGTTTGGAAGCAGCACTTGCTTTGACGCATTACCAGTGGATTGGTAATGGTAATAATACTTTTGCTATGATCGCTGAGTAAAATGAAGGCAAATCAGGAGTCCAGAATGGGCCCTGGCAGAACAGGACACCATCTCGTTAGACTGTCTTTTATCTTATTGCTCTGTAAATCTCTTCAGACGGAAATTGCAGTAGTGACTATGAAGAGCCAACCATCAGGACTCTTTTTCTTGTATTATGCTATTCAGTCCTTGAAAAAAAGTGAGGTGGGTGGCTGAGCATCCTCCTTGACCTCATCCTTTTTCTCAAGTAAGCAAGAGTAAGTTAGCTATAATGCTTTCCAGAAATGTCAAACACAGGTCTTGCCCTGATGATCTAGAATGTAAGCTTTCAACTTCTTATGGGTCTGCCATACCTTTACTCCTGGCTTTACCCTTGCCACAACACTTAGCGTGTCTCTTTCATAATTCCCATCATCCAGGTCATTGAAAGAGTGATTCCATGCCAGGATCTACTCAGCTGGTGGTCACAGAAACTCAATTGTCCTGATTCAAGATGTCTCTAAAATGGCCCTACCTGAGAGATTATACTTTCCTGTTTCAGGGTCTCGTCCATGTGTGGTTTAATAGGTAGGAAGGAAAGTAGTGGATACCTAGGGGGTTGGCTTACTGCTCCATCTGTCAGTATGGGACAGGGTAGGAATACAGCTGCCCAGAAACCAGGCTAGTGCCCCAGTGTTGCTCTTGCATCCAGATGTAACAGTTGCTCTGGGATAACATGGTCTGTGAGTGCCATAAACAAACACATGCTAAATTCAGCACACAGGCTGGTGTTGTAATTGTGGCATGCTTTATGGCTTCCCAAGGACCTTCACTGTTTCCTACCACAGCTACCACTCCCCTCATATATATCTTTATATCTCCAGTGTCTACATGGAGCCTGGCACACAGCAGACATCCTATAAATGCTTATTGATGCTGCTGAATCCTGAGGGAGATAATTGACTGATAAATGACACTACTAATGCATCTTTAAAGGTATGGTATGACACAATGATAAAAATAAATATCCTCTATCTCATTTTACAACAGTAAATCTGAAACCCTATCTTTCTGGGAAGTATTGTCTGCACTGTGATGCCCACGTCAATGATCCTGCTTATCAAATTCTGTTGAGCCAGTATGGAAGGAGCAACTGTCTGTAATCTATTTACCTTAAGGAGCTCAGTCACATGCTCAGCTCACAGCCGGTTTATCAGGATGAAGGATGCTCTCTGGAGAGAGCAGACAGCAGGACAGGCCGAGCTCTGCTGACAGTCTGCCCTGTGGAGATTGACTTTAATGAAGCACAGAATAAACAGGAAGATTAAGAGGGTGCAAAATCAGTGACAAGTTTTGAGTTCACCTCTCCACTGGAAATGAAAGGTTTTCTGTACAGCTGAGAGCTGTCTCTCGTTTATAGATGGGGGCATCTGTTTGGTCACTAATGATCTCATGCTATCCAAATCAGCCTCTACATTAGGAAAGGAAAGTTTTCTCTTAATTTGTAGATCTGCCTCTGTGCATTGTGTTTAAATCTATCCACGACATGATTACCTTTATAGTGAGTAGAAAAGTTGGATTTATTAAATGGTTTGGAAAAACATTAAAATGCTACCCTGACCAGCAGGAATGAAATAGTCTTAATATTACTCTTGTATATAGTCTTTCTACTTTGTTCTGAGAAGTCATGCTTACCCATTGGTTCATGACACAAAGATGCAGTCCATCCCATATGGACAGCTCACCTTAATAAAGGGGAGCTAAGTTTCAGAAATAAAAACAAAACCAAAATCGTATCTTCCTCATGAAACAGTGCCTTTTTCATAGAAACTTAATGGAATTCAGACATTTCATTGTATATTGTTTCGGTGTCTAATTTCATATACGATGTTTTCCAATATATGGGGGAAAAAACCTGAGGTTGTAAAACAGCCAGAGAATATACTTCAGAATTCACACCCATCTTTTGGAGATGATAGTTTCATTTAGAGGATCCAAATGGAGATTTTTTTCTTATTTCACCATCATTTCTTTTTAAAACATAGCTCTTATTAAAGGTGAGAGCAAAGTATTGATCGGCTGTATCACATTACTCACTCTTTAAACTGTGAGAACTGATGTGTGTGCACATGCATTGAATATATTTATCAGGAAGAATGTAATTTTGCTAATAGTGTTATAGCATTTACACCAGTAGATGGCACTCTGATTCAAATTGACTCTAAACTCCAGTTGTCCAGGAGTAACATTTGTTGAGTATAGAATCAGAATCAACTCTACAGAAATGGGTTTTTAACTGTGAGCAGGTCACCGTGTTAATCTTCTGGGACATATCCAAGTGGAAATGTGTGGGAACACAAAAGGAACTCAAAAAATATTTGTAAACCATTTTAGGAAAGTTGATATGTGCATAGATACAGAGCACAATGATAATAAAGTAATCAGAATGCCTGAAACTAGATGAGATTAGTTGAGAACTCCTTTATGAAAGAGGTTCATTAAGTAGAATGTTTTGAGTAGAACTGAAGGCTGGAAGAACCAGACATTCTAGGGAGAAGTGGCCTATGGGAAGATTTCTTGGGAATCAAAGAAGTATGCGTGAGGAATAGGTTTGCTTTGAGAAAATTATCTGAGACAGGTTGAAAGACAATAGCTAAGCTTCAGAAAGAGAAGGAGGTAGAGGAGACAAGAGAAACATCCAAAACCAACCAACCAACCAAACAAACAAAAAACTAAAGATTAAACCAAAAAGAACTGAATAACAAAGCATGCCAGTGAAAGTTATCTTCCATCCAATTTGTAGGTTTGATTGTTTATCATAGTAAATAAAACTCATATCAGCCAAATAAGCCAACATCTTTAATTTAAGATTTTATATCCTAAATATGCTAAATATTTAAATTTTATATTTTATAATTCTGTAGATTATTGAAATTGTATTAGCCAAATGTAAACTCTGATTTTTCTACCTAAATGTAAAATCTAAACCATATGGCTCTATATGGAAGAAGTACAGCCAGAATGATCCTTGAAAGTGAGAATGGTGAGACTTCGTCTCTCACACTTTGATCAGGTTATCAGGAGGGACCAATCCCTGGAGTGAGATATCATGCTTGGTAAATGAGAGGGTCAGCCAAAAAGAGGAAGACGCTCACTGAAATGGACTGACATGGTGGCTGCAAAAATGGGCTCAAATATAGCACTGATTATGAGTATGGTGCAGAACTTAGCGATGTTTGGTTCTGTTGTACATGGGCTTGTTAGGAGTTGGAGAAAACTTGATGGTGACTAACAACATTTGTCTCCAGCACATTCACAAAGCCATCCATTAAACTTAGATTTTTTTGTTATCTTAATAAATAATTTCCTAAGCTTCTGGCTGTCTTATTCTGCAAATTATGTGTATTGTTCATTTATTTAGCTAAGTTTAGACTAACAGAAGGGTCATAGTTAAAGAGAAAATCTGTTTGTGTTTGGGATTTAGTTTCTATTTATTTTTAGGGCATTTGTTGAAGCGGTAGAGGAGTCTTAATTGGCTTTGTACTTTCTAATGCAAATTCAAAGTTGGAGCAGTAAGTAGGTGTTTTAAATAATTCAGCAGAAATTGCACCAAATGAACACTTATTTAAATCTCTTTAAGGTCTCAAGTATAGTAAACCATTAATGGGAACTATATTGCTTAATCTACAGAAAGTGTTTTTCATCCACCATATGTTACCAGGACTATCATTAAAATAGTAATTTATTATGAGGATGAGTCTTTAAAATGCTATACTGAGGCCCCGGGTTCTGGAAGCGCTGGCTAGGTCAGCACTTTGTGGTTTTAAGCAGTGATGTGCCTTGGGTAAGAAAAAGAGAATGAGGTTCATTAATTCTTGAAATGTTTTAAACACAGAAATACTGTACTTTTTTATTTTGGGGGAAGGGAGGGAAAACCCTTTAGTTAAATATTAAATATTGTGATTGGTTAGTTCTCCTCAGGAATAGTAACATTTCCCTTTGAATTTGAAAGGATGCTCTGCTGTCATTGGGACAAGGCTTTGAGGTTTGCTGAAGGGCAGGGTTTTATATGGTTTTCCTTATGGTCACCTTTCTAACCAATAGCACCAGTCAGCAAGATGACGCAGTAAAGTTAAGCTGCAGTCTGGTAGAAAGAAATAGAGGAAATGTAGATGCTGCGCTGGTGGGTTTTGTTAGCCCATCACTCTATTTAGCTCAGTCAGTCAGTCTGAGTTTCTCTGTACTGCTACCACTGCACTGCAGGTTTGCTGGCCTTAGTGTTTGAGGATGGTTAGCAAAACATATTCCTTGAGTTATTTTTCTAATTTAATTGAGTTCAGGAAACACTTATTGAATGCCTAATCTGAGCAATACACTGAACTGAGTCCTAGGTAGAATACCACTCTGAATAAGACACAATCTACAGGGATAGATGCCTATACAATTGATTCTAAGGGGATTGTCATGAAATAGAGATATTCTTTTAAAATATTTTTTATATTCATAACCTACTAAATTCTACAAAGTACTGGTAGGTTATAAGAATAAACACTACAAAATTTTTTAAAAAAACAATAAAAAAATATGTAGCAGGATGAATACATATTGGAACCGAGGGAAAAAAATACAGCATATTTTACCTTCTCAGAAATATTCTGACAACATTTATTGAAAGTTGTGACTCGTCCTTCTGCCCTGGCACTCCTGATGCTTCCTATCTTGCTCAACACTTTTGTTATTCCTTAACAATTATGATCTTGTAGTATTCTGTTTTCTGTATGGGAGATCTGGTAGCATAGTGCCTAAGGCACTAGACTGCTAACCAGAAGGTTGGCAGTTCAAACCCACCAGCCACTCTTCGGAAGGAAGGTTGGGCAATCTACTTCCATAGTGATACCACCTTGGAAACCCAAGGAGGGGTCGCTATGAGTCAGATCTGACTCCATGACAGTGTTTGGTTTTTGGTAGTATTCTGTATAATTGGTTTATTTACTGAATTTATTGTTAATTGTCTCCTGTACTACAGAGTTAGCTCCATTGTTACATTGCCTGTTTTGTACACTGATATGTCCCAAATTAGTAGAACAGTGTTTGGCACACAGTAAGTACTCAACAAATACTTATTATAAAAACTATGCAGGCCAAAATTTCTCATGGTTCTAAGTTTTGCTTGAAGTTTACTAGAGGCCTAAGGGTAAAGAAAAGCAAGATCATTTACAAATTTCTCATAACCCACAGAAAAAAATATATATCAGTCCCATGGGACAAGTGAAGCTTTTCACAGGATTTAATTCTAAAAGGAATCTCTTGCATGGGAAAAGAAAGATCTAAGCATTGTGATATAAGAGCATTGAAAGGAGAGTAATTAATTCCAGTGAAAGGTATTGAGGTAAGTGTTACAAGAGGTAACAACAGAGCTACTGAGTCTAGAAAAATGAGTAAGAGAGGAAAGGGCATCACATGGACTACAAAATTTATTTCTTGACCTACATAACAGGTTTGCCCTGTGGTCACAGGCATTATCTCATTTACCCTTCTTAAGGACCCTGTGAGGTTGGCATAGACATTTTTACTTCCCCTCTCTGTTCTACTCTCCATTTCACAGATGCAGGAAATTGAAGCTCAGAGGCCAGGCCTTAAATAATTGACTCAAGATCACACTGTTGGTAAAGGCAGAACCTAAATTCATCCCTTTCTTCTGATTCTCACATCACTACTTTATCTAGTAGATTACCTAGCTTTTCAGGAGCAAAGGCATTAAAAAAAAAAAAAAAGCAGGAAGGCATGAAAATGTATGTCTTATTCATACATTTGTGTGACTGGATGGAGATGTAGAGCTGAATTAAGTAAAGTGAAAGATTAATCTAGGAGTAAAGATAAGAGTAAAGAAGGTCACATCATGGAAGGCCTTGGATACCGAGGACTTGAGTCTTTTAGAAGCAGGGCTAGGATTGAGGCCATATAATTTTGTTTAGTCCTGGTGTTTATTACTGACTTGCCAAGGCAGTTACAACTTAAAATGTTTATTTCCAAGCATAACCCATGAAACGAATCTTATAGCCCCTAAAATATTCATGTTATTGTTACAACATGTTCATGCTAGAATTTGAGGGCTTGCCTTTAGCTATACCTTAGTATAAAAGAAATCGTAGTAAAAATAATTGGCATAAAGCCATCAACTTGCTCATTTGCTCTCTTTCACTGTAAGACAATAAAGAAATTAAATGATGTCTCATTTGACTTTATACATTTGCATACTAAAATGTTTGGATACTTCTCTGCTAAGTAAATTAGGCCTGACAAGCTAGTATTGGATGAATAACTAAAATTTTCAATGTATTATTACTTTCTGTGCAGTATTAGTGACATTTTTTATTGACTATTGTGGTTCAAACCCACCAGCCACTCCTCTGAAGGAAGGTTGGGCAATCTACTTGCATAGTGATACTGCCTTGAAACCCTGGGAAGGGTCGCTATGAGTCGAGTCCGACTCCATAGCACATAACAACAACAACAATTGTAATACTATACCCATGATATATTGTTGAAGGAATGAAGCAGGTTAACAAACTGCTGTATGCTACTGTTTTTCTATTTCTATTTTTTAGAAAAAACATAGTATGTATATGTTGTTGTTGTTGTTTGCTGTCGAGTCAGACCTGACTCATAGTGACCCCTCCTTGGGTTCCTGAGGCAATATCACTAGGGAAGTAGATTGCCCAACCTTCCTTCCGAGGAGTGGCTGGTGGGTTTGAACTGCCAGCCTTCTGGTTAGCAGTCAAGTGCCTTAGGCACTATGCTACCAGAGCTCCCTAGTATGTACATAGCTTTTCTAAAAACATATAATATGGTAATATACATACATATACGTATGTTTATATATATTACATATAAGTATATCACCATCCCATGAATATAACTTAAGCCATACGAACACATAATGTCTAAAATAAAATGACTCTGAGTCCATCTCCTTTTGATGAGTCAAACTTTTCCTTCTTGATTATCTAGTCTTTTACAATGTCCATCCCAAAATATTTCTGAGAGTCTCAGGTGCTCACATGCACAAAATAAAAATTATTCCCCAAAGTGACCACCCTATTAATGTGCTACTTCATATACTTTTCTGGTAAGTTTGAGATTAGTTAAAAAAAAGCAAGAAGTATGAAGAAAAGTAGTTCCAATTTGACTTCCCATTCTGCCAACCACAGTATCAAAAACCAAACTCACTGCGGTCAAGTTGGATCCGATTCATAGCGACCCCTCCTTGGGTTTCCAAGGCAGTATCTCTAAACAGATTGCCCAATCTTCCTTTCCAGGAGTGGCTGGTGGGTTTGAACCGCCAGCCCTTTGGTTAGCAGTCAAATGCCTTAGGCACTACACAGCATAGAGCTCTCTTTTTTTGTCCAGAATGCAGCAGTTGGGTGGCAAAAGCAAAGTGCCAGCTCTCTATGTTTCCTCATCATCCAAGATGTCCCAGAGCAAAGCAGTTTGGTCCTCAACTGTTCTAGTTTATGAAGGGTAAATACACACCTATACATTCACTTACCTACAGATACATACACACATTACCTTTTTCCAGGCTACCTCCACAGGGCCTGAAGCGGAGCAACTTTATTTCTTCCACTGTGAGGGCATAGTCAGCAAAGCCTCATTCACTTCCTTTCTTCATTTTACACTTCTACTCTTCTCACAATTGTAGATAAAATGTGTGTCTCTACAAGAACAAGTTACTGGCTTGATACTCTCAAAATGGATACAGAGGGTGTAAAAAAAAAAAAAAGAAAAAGAAAAAGAAAACCCAACACGTAGCCCATGGCCAATCTACTTTCACTGATATGCCTACCAAACCCCCAATCCTGCTTTAGGAGATTTTGAGTCTGAATAGTCAATTTTTGTTCAGCTAAAAATAAATACAAAAAACAAACACACTGCTGTCTAGTCAAATCTGACTCATAGCAACCCTACAGGACAGAACAGAGTTCTGCCTCATAGGGTTTCCAGGTCAGTAAATCTTTACAGAAATAGATTGCCATGACTTTTTCCTGCAGAGAACTTGGTGGGTTGGGACCAACAAACTTTGAGTTAGCAGATAAGAGCTTTAACCATTTGTTTTTTAAAAAAGATGTAAATTACAGTATAAAAAACTTGGATCTATCTATGTACTAATAGCTATCATTATCTAGCTATCTATCATCTATTAAGAGAAAATAAACTTCCTTTCAAACACACTAGAAACATTTTCATAAATCAACTATGTAATAGGAAGCAGAGAAATCCACAATAAATTTCAAAGAATTAACATGATATATATTATCTGACCATGTGTAATAAAATAAATCAATAATAAGAAATTTTAAGATGTTAATGGCTAGAAACTAAAAATTGTATCAAGCCCTTCAGTTAAAGAGGAAACTTAAGACAAAATGGCATTGAAAATATTTCTGTGGGAAATACTAAATCACTACTTAGAAGGAAATTTATAACTTTAAATAAACTTAATATATTCATTAGAAAACAAGAAGTAATTAAAACTAATAACTTAAGTGTTTACCTCAGGAAGTTGGCAAATGAACAATAGAGTAAGCCCAAAGAAATAAGAAGTAAGGAAATCATAAATTTAAGATCAGAAATAAAAAAGATACTGAATAACAACATACAAAAAATGAGAAGTTTAGTTAAGGCAAGATTTGTATTTAAAAAAAAAAAAGGCAAGTATCTAGTAAGAATGATAAAGAAAAACAAAGACCCAAGGCAAACAAACAAAATGTACACACACACATAAGCACAACAATACATATGAGAACCAGAGAAAATAAATTAATGTCTGGAAAAGTAGACAAATACCAAAATTGATAAGATATGAAATACAAAATGTGAATTGACTGTAACAATTAAGGAAATTGGAACAATAAAAATTCATCCTCCCCCCCAAAAAAAGAAAAAATTCTCCAGCCCCAAAATGCTATACAAGTGATTCTACTAAGTTTTCTAGAATTTTACAAAATTTTCTAGAAATATATAACTTGTACCATATGCAGTTGTTCCAGAAAGTGGAAAAAGAGAGAAAGGTGCTTAATTCACTTTACGAGGTCAGTATAACCTGGTTTCCAACACAAAATTATTGTAGTAAAAGAAAACTATACCTACTTCCTATATGGAAATGTATGCAAATATCCTAAAATAAATAAATAAATAAATAAAAATAAAAGCTAGCTGAATCTAACAGTGTTGTGTGTGTGTGTAAATAATATATCATAATAAAGTAGGATTTATTCTGGGAATGAAGGGTGATATTACAATCAAAAATCCATTCATGTAAATCACCATATTAACAAACTAAATAGGAAGGTGTTCTTGTTACCTAGTGCTGCTCTGACATACCACATATGGGATGGCCTTAAAACAGGAGCTTATTCTCTTACAGTTTGGAGGCTTTAAGTCCAAGTTCAAAGTGCCAGGCGCTAGGGGCCAGGTGAAAGCCTTTCAACGTTGGGGTCCAGCTCTGCCTCCTGCTCCTGGCCCACTGGAGCTAGAGGCACTTCTTCACTCAGACAGGTGCTGGCTGCAGAAGCTCACAAGCCCAAGGTTGACAAGTAAAAAGGCACAGTCCTGTTGTTACCAAACCACATGGCAGGCCATTAATTTAAGTCCATTGTAAGTCCCAAGGTCGGCAGAGCATGACAGGCTGCTGAACAATAACATGGCTACATGCAGGGTCCAAGAATGCCATAAGCTAGAGACTATTCCCAAGGCTTCTCCTTATATACAGGAAGTAGACCACATACCCAAAGACAGTTACTCAGCTGCTTATGGTAGATCCCACCATGGAGTTGATTGCCAGTCTACCACCAGCTGCCCAGCCACTCAACCAGGCCCAGCCAAGTTGACACACAAACTTAACTACCACAGAAGGCATACACAATTATCTCACAGATGCCTAAAAACCATTTGAAAAAATTCAACAACTATTCATAAATGAAAAATAAAGTCACATACCTAGGAACAGAAGGGAATTTTCTTAACTTCCTTTGGTTCTTTTGTGCTGCTCTAACAAAAAATACCACAAATGGATGATTTTAAAAAACAAGGAATTATTCTCTTATAGTTTAGGAGGCTAGAAGTCCAAGTTCAAAGTGCCAGCTCTAGGGGCTGGGTGAAGGCACCTTGACCTTGACTTCAGCTCTGCCTCTTGCTGTTGGCCCACTGAAACTGGAGGCTTCTCTTAACTCAGGCAGCTGCTGGCTGCTGAAGTTGACAAACCCAAGGTCAACAAGTAAAATGGCACAGTGCCAAGCTTATTAAAGCAACATGGCAGGCCATGTTGGCAGTTCAACTCCAAAAAAAAGTCTATTGGCAGACAACATGGTAGGCCACTGAGATGAAGACTCAGCCAAATGTAGGATCCAAATGCACCAAAAAGCTCAAGACCTTTCTCAAAGTATCTTCTTGTATACTGGAAGCAGACCATATCCCTAAGGCAGCTACTCAGCTGTTCCAGTAGATTCCACCATGGATTTGATTACCAGTCTCATCATGGGGAATAATACATCAGCTGTTCAGCCACTCATAGCCAGGCCCTGCCAAGTTGACACATAACCTTAACTGCCACACTTGTTAATGTCTATATATTGTCACCTTTCACAAAGCCCAGCATACGTAGTAGAGAAACTTTAAATGTAGATATTTTAAGATCAGAAACAATACAAGATACAGGCATCACCACTATTGTTCAACATAATTTTGAAGTCCTGGCCAATGCAATAACACAACAAAAAAAAAGGAGAGGTGTAAGTACTGAAAGGGAAGATATTTTGTTTTGTCATGGTTTGTTGATGATATGATCATCCATATCATTTGTTAATTGAAAACTCTACAGGGAAAACTCTAACAACCTGATAGAACTAATAAGAGAGATTTGCCAAGTATAAGATCAACTCATAAAAATCCATTAGTGTTTCTATTACACTAAAAATAATTAAAGATAAGATATAACATTAAAAATGATGCCATTCACAGTAGCAATACTTTAAAACTCTGGGAATGAAACAGCAAAGCATACACAAAACTCCATGGAGAAAAGTATAAAACTTATGAAGGTGAAAGGGAGAATCTGAATTACTTTTTCATATTAATTGACTAAAAGATTTAATTTTTTTATGGTTTTAATTCTCCCTATATTAATCCATAAATACAAAGAAATCACAATATAAATTTTAGCAGTATTTCTTGAGGAATTTGATACTCTAAAATTTATATGGAAAAATAAAGTCCAGAGAAAAAATCATCTATTTTGAAAAAGAAGGATGGGGTCAGTGACATTCATCCTCTCAGAAATAATAGATATCACAAAGCATTGTGGTAATGCTGTGGATACAAATAGCCAAACAGAACAATGGAACAAATTAGAGTCCTTAGAAATAGACCCAGGGATGCGTGGGTATTTGGTAAAAGACAAAGGTAGCACCTCATATCAGTGAAGAGAAATGAATTATTTAATAGATAGAATTGGGGTAACTAGCTCACTCTTTGGAGAAAAATAAATCTGAACCTTACACCATACACAAAAGTGAAATTCAGATTGATGAGTCCTAACTATAAAAGATTAAAACTGTAAAGGTCATAGAAGAAATTGTAAGAGTATCTTTGTCTCCTTGGGACAAGTTCTTTTTAAAAATATTTCTTTTGGTAAAGAACTCTTAAACAAGGGCTAAAAAGAATGTGTCACAAGATAAAGAAAAAAAAAATTTCTGCTTGATGAAGGCAATAAATCTGTACAGAAGTAGAGTGCCCCATCTTATTTCTTTGATGAAGAATAATGTGGATAAAATTAACAAATGAGTGACACCCTAGGAAAATATGCTTGCAATGATTAAAGAAACAAATAATTAACATATAAATATATCAGGAATGCCAGCAGAGAGATAGGCAAAGAATATAAATGAGAAATCACACACAGGGAAATGAAATGTCACTTAACATACATAAATTAGGCAAAAATTAAAAGGTCAAAAATGCTTTTATTGGTGAAGATGCAGGGAATCTGTGTGGGGATCATGATTGAAGAGGTCAATGAAATAAATGAGGGGCCACGCATAGACTCATGTTGACAAGGTGCTGTGTACTGAGAAGTGTGATTAACTCAGCTCTTGGCACTGACGGAAAGCAGACCCAAAAAAGGAAGGGTAAATGCAGGAAGCACCGGAATAAATGGAAGAAATACACAGAGTCATTGCACCAAAAAGAATTCATCAATGTTACACAATTTCAGGAGGAAGAAGTCGAAGGAAGAAGTCCAAGATGCACTGAAGACATTGACAAAAAACAAGACTTCAGGAAATGATGAAATACCAATTGAGATGGTTCAACAAACAGGTGCAATGTTGGAAGTGCTCACTTATCTATGCCAGGAAATTTGAAAGACAGCAATCTGGACAACTGACTGGAAGAGATCCATATTTGTGTTGATTAAAAGAAAGGTGATCCAACGGAATGTGAAAATTATCAAACAATATCATTACTATCACACACAATTAAACTTTTGCGGAAGGTAATTGAAAACGGTTGCAGCAGTCCATCAACAGGGAACTTTCAGAAATTCAAGATCCATTCAGAAGAGGACTTGGAATAAGGGATATCATTGCTGATATCAGATGAATGTTGGCCGAAAGCAGAGAATACCAAAAAGGTGTTTACTTGTGCTTTATTGACTAAATAAAGGCATTCAACTGTGTGGACCATAACAAATTGTGGATAATATTGCAAACAATGGGAATTCCAAAACATTTAATTGTGCTCATGTGGAACCTGTACATAGACCAAGAGGCTGTTATCCAAACAGAACAGGGGGATACTGCATGATTTAAAATTAGGAAGGATGTGCATTAGGGTTGTATCCTTTCACCATACTTATTCAATCTGTGTACTGAGCAAATAATCTGAGAAGCTGAATTATATGAAGAAGAACATGGCATTGGGATTGGAGGAAGACTCATTAATATCCCATGATATGTAGATGACACAACCTTGCTTGCTGAAAGTGAAGAAGACTTGAAGCATTTACTGATGAAGATCAAAGACTACAGCCTCCCATACAGACTACACCTCAACATAAAGAAAACAAAAATCCTCACAACTGGACCAATAAGTAACATCATGATAAAAGGAGAAAATTTTTATGTTGTCGGGGATTTCATTTTACTTCGATTCACAATCAATGCCCATGGAAGTAGCAGTCAAGAAACCAAACAACATATTGTATTGGGCAAATCTGCTGCAAAAGAATTCTTTAAAGTGTTAAAAGTAAAGATGTCACTTTGACGACTAAGGTGTGCCTGAACCAAGCCAAAGTATTTTCAGTAGCTTCATATGTATGCGAGAGCTGAACAGTGAATAAGAAAGACTGCAGAAGAGTTGATGCATTTGAATTATGGTATTGGTGGAGAATATCGAATGTACCATGGACTGCTAGAAGAATGAGCAAATCTGTCTTGGAGGAAGTACTAGAATACTCCTTGAAAACAAGAATAGCCAGGCTTTACTTTGATCATGTTATCAGAAGGGACCAGTCCCTGGAGTAAAGTAGAGGATCAGCAAAAATAAGAATGAGATGAAACAGTGGCTGCAACGATGGCTCAAATACAGCAACCATTGTGAGGATGGCACACAACCAGGCAGTGTTGGATCTGTGAGCCAGAACCAACTCGATGGCACCTACAGTCTGGTCTGAGACAAATCCCCAGTGCTTCATAGTAGAAAGGTGTAGAATTTCTCAAGCTCCTATAAAATAAAACCCAATCCTCCTTAACAATACATAAAAAACATTCTGATTTTGGTGCTCCTTTTCAACCTTATTAAATTTCTATCCTTTTACCTCCTCAGAATGCACTGTGGTTTTTGACAGCTAGTACTCCTGTCACTTGGGATGTTTTTAACCCACTTATCTACCCTATCAACTCCTTTTCATTCAACATTGCTTCCTCTGTAAATGCCTTCCTTGACATATCTCCTCCTTCACCTGAAATTACCCCTGTACATATATTTAGCAGGGCACTCATCACATGGCATTGCAATTTTTTTATTTACATGTCTCTCCCCTGGATAGGATCATGAGCTCCTTGAGGACATTGTTATTGTTGCTGTTAGGTGTCATCATGTCAGTTTTGACCCATAGTGACCCTACAGACAGCAGAATGAAACACTGCCCCCTCCTTCACCATCCTCACAATTGTTGTGCTTGAGCCCATTGTTGCAGCCACTGTGTTAATCCATCTCATTGAGGGTCTTCCCCTTTTGTCCTGACACTACTTTATCAAGCATGGGACTGGTCATATTTTGGTGTCTAGAGCAGGTTCTCTATAACTATTGATTGAATTAATAAATGTATACTCAGTCATGAAAATTTGTAGAGATTTTTAGTTAGTATCTATCTTTATGTTCAGAGAACAAATAAAGAAATGTTGAGAAAACACCAATATGTGATGTTGTGGAGATTGAAGTAGTAAAAGGAAAGATTGTTAAGTTGAAGATGTACTTAACTTGTTTTTACTTGTGTCTGCTTTGCCTATGTCTACTTGTGTTGATGTTTCTGCTATATCCCCTTCCTTTTTGAAGAACTCCATCTTGACTATAAATTACAGCAGTCACAGTCTCAGAAGCTTCACTTCCTAGGATCTCTGACCTGATTTTCACTAGATGGGCTGCTGCCACAATTGCTGTCACGTCTGTGCCCAATCACCCTACCAGTCTCTATGCTCATCTATGGGAACTAGTTTGCTGACATGCCTGTTCTGGGCTGACTCTTCACTTAGATTAAGCAGGTATAGCTCGGGAGGCCCTGGTCTTTCAGAGCAGCTTCCTGCCCACAATGATCTTTCCCAGTGGCCTGCTTCCATGATTGATGTTCTCTCCATTAGAAATAGACAAACCCCAGGCTCCCCAAACTCTCATTACATAATTCAGACAGTTCCTTGCAGACACCAACACATTTACACCATCATCAGAATCTCAAACCCATTACCTGAGCCAGAGATCGAAAAGAAATGCATCTCAATGAGTGTTAAGAAAATGGCATATGGAAAGCAAAGGTCTAGGGGATAGGCCCCTGTACCAGGCATAGGCAGCCAGGAAGCATGGAGAGGGCATAGATCATGAAAGGCAATGCCAAAAAGGCAAAGGAAGAACAGAATGAATACTAAGGACTTATTATCCATTTGTCAAATTTATTCCTGTTTTCCACAGTTCTTCAGTTCTTATTATACAGTTCTTACCTACCTACTTGCTCATTTCCATTAATGAGGGCTCCCCAAACACATATTTTTATCTTTGCACATGAGTTTTCAGCACAGGGCTCTCTCTTCTTCCCACCTTTATCATTCCCAATAAACTCTTGATATAAAGTTAAACTGATAGGCGTATGTTGTTGTTGTTGTTGTTATGTGCCGTCGAGTCATACCTGACTCATAGCGACCCCTCCTTGGGTTTCCGAGATTGCCCCATCTTCCTTCCAAGGAGTGGCTGGTGGGTTTGAACCTCCAGCCTTCTGGTTAGCAGTCAAGTGCCTTAGGCACTGTGCTACCAGAGCTCCCTTAAATGGGTATGTTGTTATGTACCGTCGAGTCGGATCCGACTCATAGTGACCCCTCCTTGGGTTTCTGAAGCAGTATCACTATGGAAGTAGATTGCCCCATCTTCCTTCCAAGGAGTGGCTGGTGGGTTTGAACCACCAGCCTTCTGGTTAGCAGTCAAGTGCCTTAGGCACTATGCTACCAGAGCTCCCTAAATAGGTATGTTGTTGTTGTTGTTGTTGTTATGTGCCGTCGAGTCATACCTGACTCATAGCGACCCCTCCTTGGGTTTCCGAGGCAGTTATCACTACGGAAGTAGGATTGCCCAACCTTCCTTCCGAGGAGTGGCTGGTGGGTTTGAACCGCCAGCCGTCTGGTTAGCAGGCAAGTGTCTTAGCCACTATGCTACCAGAGCTCCCAAATAGGTATAGGGAATATAAAAAACATTGGGGAACACAGTGCAGATGTCCGCAGCTACACTTTGATAAGCGTAGCAGCTGTGGCCATTTGAACTCTCTCACGGGAATTAAGAAACTAAAATCCATAAAACAATCTTCAGGCTATAATGTTGCGTCTGCTACTCCACAGAGAATAGAAATCGGTGGAATTAGACAGCATCACAGAACTCGGTACCAAATCTAATTATTTTCTAGTGTGGATTTGTTGTGGGAAATGTCACAGTTGGTACTCAGTTTTAAACAATTCTGAACTTATTTGTTATTTGACTTCATTTAACAATGTATTTCCAGTAAGAATTATGAAGAAGGAAGCAAAAAATGGTGGAGGGTGAGGTTTTCCTGTTTGCTTTTTGCTATTGGAAAGGGGACAAATGGAACCCATCCTTTAAACTATTGAATTGTTTATCCAAATCCAGAACCAACTCCTTTCTCGACATAAACTATAGAGTCTAAATGTCAATTTTGTCAATAAAGTGGTTTGTTCCCTTGGTGTGTTTATACTTTCCTGCCAAGAATTGTGATTTAAAAATGAAACAGCAACTATATGTAATTCTTTCATAAACTGTGCTCAATATCCAGTGCCAACCAACTTAGCGCTGTTTTCCTTTGCTGGAGGTCACTGTAAGGATTGAAGAAACACAGTTTCAGATAGTGGAGACTTACCTAGGCATTATCCAATTCAATTCAAGTTCAATTCAACACAAGCTCAAATACACAGTTGTGACTATCTACTGAATAGAATATAGACTGAATTTTCTTTAAAAGAATTGACCAGGTTTTGTACATCTAAAAGGCTATATTATCCTTCATAACCAAACTATGGTACATACACACAATGGGATACTATGTATAGGGTTGGTGGATGATGTATCTACAAGCATATTTGTATGTTCTGTATAGTAGAGCTGACAAGGGACAAGGTTGTGGTGACTGGCCACAGCCAGCTACCCGGAGGGAGTGAGTAGTTGGAACTGTGGGCTCAGGACCATGGTCGCTCAATTAACATAACATACTATACAAAAACATTGTTTCACATCCTACTTTGGCAAGTAGCAACTCTGATCTTAGAAGCTTGCAAGCGGCCATCTAGATGCAACCATGTGTCTCTCCTCATCCAGAGCAAGGAAGAACGAAGAAAACCAAAGACACACGGAAACAATTAGTCTGAGCGACTAGTACATCATGTGATCCTCAGCCTATATGACTAAGAGACCAGAAGAACTAGATGGTGCCTGGTTACCACTGTCAACCACTCAGAGGGGATCTCTGTAGGAGATCCTGGATGGAGTGGGACAACAATGTGGAACAAAACTCAAAATCATAAAAAAAAAGGGACCAGGTTTGCTGTTCTGATAGAGCCTGGTAGAACTCCTGAGACTAGGGCCCCTAGCTGCCCTTGAGGTCTAGAATTGAACCCACTCCTGTGGCTTCCAACCAAACAAAAGACAGGCATATGAGCTGAACATTTACATTAGGGATCAATCATGGGAAAATAGAAGAGCTGTGTATGCACAGGGAGACAGCTTAGGGGGAAGAGTTCATGGGAGGGAAGGACACAGGGAAGAGGTAACTATGGGGGGGAAGTGAGAAGGGAGCTGATACATTGTGGGAAATTGCAGTCAGTACCATGAGACAAAATGTGTATGAACTGCTGAAAATGAATTTGAAAATGAATTTGCTCTGTAAACTTTCACCCAAATCATAATAAAAATTAAAAAAAGTCTATTGTATCCTTCAAAGTTGTCACTTTGAAAAACTAGACTTTTTCTTATGTTTTCATCATTTTTTTCTTCAGACATTTTTAGTTTCTACTAATAGTAGCTATCTGTCTACTAACAGCTATTGTTAAAGAATAATATTACATATTACATCATAATAACTACTAATAATAGCTATCAAAGTACCACTTATTGAACATCTACTATATATCAGGCCTTGTTCTAGGAGGTTGTACTTGCAGTGTATATTATAAAGTAATATAAGGAACATGAGACCTGCAAACAGTAAAGAAGTCTAAGGTTCCATAGCAATCGAGAGACAAACCAGGGGTGAAAATGGTTCTGCCAGATCCTAGAGCACAGTTCTTTCCTCTGCTCCGTACACTCTCTCTCATTCAGAAGTACCTCAGAGCTGGCAGCACATGATTCTGACATATTTAAAAGATAGGGAAACTTTGTCTTTTGAGACAATAATGGATAGAAATAACTCAGAGTCATTTGGAACCACATCTTTTGAGTAAGGTCAGTAATCAATCCTGATTTGAGTAAAAGATAAATATAATCATTTAGGAATGAGGGGGCTTTTCCGGTATATCTTATATAGCTGCCTCACTCTATTTTTCCTTTCATTTGTAATAGGGGTAATATTTAGAAACAACTGTTAATGTGCTTTTGTCTTTTTGCTTTCCTGAATATAAGATTTTCCCCCTAGTCCACTAGAGCCATGTGTATATGTTTAGCTGTGGGTGAGGGTGGGGAGATTATTCCAAAAAGCAAGCAAAGAGAATAAGAGTTAACACTCAACTTTTGATGGTCAAAATTTAATTTTGTAGAAAAAGATTAGTCTTAAAGCCAGACTATTTTCTTGAGATTGGATTTTTAAAATTCCTTTATTTCCCCTTTACTATATTAAAAACTAAGTCTAGTTCTTAACTCAGAGAGAGTTCTCTCGTATTACAGAGAAGATACTCCTTTACTCTGACAGCTAGACCAAGAAACTTATTGTTCTATGGCATGAATAAGAATATTGTAGAAAAAGAAATAACCTGACTCTTCTGACCTGAGGTATAGTGAGAAGAAGAGGACCAGGGAGAGGGAGAGGGAGAGAAGGTAGGTGAGTTCCAGTGTTATTTTCTCCCTCTCTTCTTAAGACAAAGTTTTAAGACAACGTGGTTATGGAAACACCCAGCTAAATTGAGGGGCATACACAGTGAAGAGAGGGATACATCAGAAAGATCCTAGATCTATGTAGCACTCCTGAGCCTGCCTTTGTTCCCATGTGGCAAGGTTCTGAGTGGGGGGCCAGAGGGTTTACTATGGAAGCATCAAAATGACCTCACAGCAGAGCCTGGATTGGGTCCCTTGGGCCAGGGAGTCAGATGGAGCCTCACCTAATAAAGATTCAGATGTCATGGTCTATAGCAAGTGAGAGTGGAAGGGAAGCTGAATCAGCCAAGGCACTATAGACCAGAGGTCAGCAAACTACAGCCCTCAGATCAAATCTAACCTAAACCAAACCAAACTCAGTGCTGTCAAGTTGGATCTGACTCATAGTGACTCCTCCTTGGGTTTCTGAGGCAGTATCTCTGCGGAGATAGACTGCCAGTCTTCCTTCTGAGGAGTGGTCGGTGGGTTTGAACCACCAGCCTTCTGGTTAGCAGTCAAAAGCCTTAGACACTATGCTACCAGAACTCCTAAATCTAACCTGGTGACCTGTTTTTGTAAATAAACACTTATTTGTTTGTATATTGTCTGTGGCTGCTTTCAAGCTGCAGAGTTGTATAGTTGCAATAGAGATTGTATGGGCTGCAAAGCCTAAAACATTTACTATCTGGCCCTTTGTGGTAAAAATTGCCTATGCCTGCTCCATACCTTGCAAAGATCTGGCAGATAAACTGCAATCAGACTGACAAGAGACAGTGACTTGCAAGTCAGAGGAGCCAGAGGATAACAAGCAAGTTCAAGGAACTAGATTCTCTTTTTTATTCATGAGGCCACATAACACAAGCCACTCCCCTCCCTCCATACACCAAAGACTGAAAAATTCAAGACATTGGGCATTTTCACCAAGAGAATGTGAGTGTTATCTAAAGTGATAGTTAAATTATTTCATTGGATTGGTCTGAATATAGTTTTATTTTTCTCTACCATCATAGAGTTGAGATTCATAAGGAAGTCTACATCTAGACTTTATCTAGTCATAGATAAAGAAATCATATTTCCTCTGCACATTACATAATGTGGGTAAGTTTTGCAATCTGCCTACTGATTAATAGACTATGAGACCTGGAAGAAGCCTTAGAGATACTTTAAACCTCTTCTCTTATTTTAAAGATAAGGAAACAGAGTTGTTGAAAACCCATGTTCCTATGGTTAGGTGAACTGACACTACAATCCAAGTTTCCTGTTCCAGTGGTTCCAAATATCCAGTGTTTCTGGGGATTATTAACACTGTGTCCTCAAGGTCTTGACAGCAAAGAGACAGCACAGTCAAATAGCAAAGAAATGTAGAGAGTTTGATAAAGAAACTATTTATAAAAGGTATGGCCATTGTTTAGGTATAGCAACAGGGAGAGTGCAGTACACCAGAGTGCAGTACACCGATAGTGGGAAATTCTTACCACCCATGGACTGAGGGGAAGGGGAAGAGGTAGTTACCAAAACTCAGAGTAATTGAAGAGAGGAACACCAACTAGAACAGAGGTATGCAGTCAACCTGCATATCTAGAACAGAGATATGTAGTCAACCCACCGGGGGAATACCCAGGAAAATAAATTTCCTGACTTCACTCTTTTCCTGTTCTTTAGCCTTCTAGTTAAATCCATTAGCTGAATCCAGAGAACAGAGATGCCCTTTAGAGTAGTCCATAAAATTTGGCTTTCAAAAGTGCAGAGGAGGGTGGAAATAGTATCTACAGGGGAAAATGGAGAAACGGGTGCTAGAATATAAAATGGTGCATGGGAGCGGTCCTGGCATTGAGAAGCACTCAAATATATTTTAAATGAATGAATAAATTTTACTGTTGATCAAACCATCTTTATGAACTTTCGTGTGCTTATAGCCAAGTAAAAGGAAGTCTCTATCCAGGAAACACATCATCCGTCCTAGTAGAAAACATTTGAAGAGACATATCTTCCCCACACTATAATAAGGAACTGTTACAGCTGTAACGGCAATCAGAGATAAGATTTGGGTTTATGATTGTATTCATTTTCTATTGTTATGTAACAAATTGCCACAAACTTAGCATCTTAACACAATACTAATTTGTTATCTCACATTTTCCATGGGTTGGGAGTCAAGGCACAGCTTACTTGGGTCCTTTACTCAGGAGCTCACTGGGCTGAAATGAAGGTAGTCTGGGGCTAGAGTCATCTGGAGCTCAGGGTCCTCTTCTAAGCTTATTCAAGTTGTTGGTGGAATTCATTTCCTCACAATTGTAGGACTAAGAATTTTTGGAGGCCATCAGCCAGGGGTTGCTCTCAACCCTCAGGTGTTAGCTACATGTCTTCCTCCAGAGGCCCTCTCATGCTTCTAACCTCTTTGATTAACTCAAAGTCAGTTTATTGGTAACCTGGTTTGTGATTTACCATCATATTCACTGGTTCTTCCTTCACTAGAGGGAAGAGATTATAGCACTTGTGCCCAAGGGAATGGAAATCTTGGAGGTCATCTTAGAAATCTGCCTACTACAGTAATGCAAGCTCTAGTGCTTTTCAAAGTTCCCAGGTATTATTTTTTCAGATTAAAAGTCTGTTTACATTTGTCATCCTGGCTCCAGAATCCTTAAACTCTAGTTTTGTTATTATTGTTGTTGTTTGAATTCAAGAAATTCAGAATTTGCATTTTCAGAGATGTATGTTGAGGTGGCTGGGGCATCAGTCACTGTGCTTAACTTTTAGGGCTTTGTTACTAATGAGGGATTCTTGTGGATCTGATGTCATTCAAAAGAGAAGAAGAAAAATATCTGTTTTAAATTATGGAAATATGATTACTCAAAGCACCAACTGTCTCATATGTTCTGATCATATTTGTTTATATACTCAGTCACGTCTATGTGGCTTCAAAACTTCACAAACATGGTAGCCAGACATCTACAATAATTTTTAGGCAAAACTATGAAGACTGAAATCAACTTCAGGCCTTTTACAAAAAAGAAAAAAAACAAAAAACAAAAATATCCAAATCAAATAATATGAATAGATTGGATAATGTTTAAATGCAATACCAGAAGGAAAGTATTTGTTATGCTTTTCTGAATGATGCCTTTGAGATAGAAGAAGCATTCATAAAAATGGCCACATTAAACTATTTTTAAAGATTTTATCATTTAGAAATGAAGAAAAATTTCTATTAGTAAATACTCATAGGAATTCACCCCAAACCTTTACCCTCTTTGTACTTTAAAAATCAACATAGATTTCACACAAGGTGCAATCATATTTAATTATAGACCTTTTAGAACTCTTAAGGAAGAATGCATCACACATATTGTCTTCCATAAAAATTTTGACTGTATATTCTCTTTGGGTTTTGTTTGGATTTTATGAGAGAAAATTAGTTACTTCAATATCCACTTAAGGTTTTCTTTCAGAATTTTTGCTGCATTACTGAGGTTTAGGGAAGGAAACAGATCTTGTGTGGAATGGTTTTATCAGTGTCCCTATTGAAGCTACTACCAATTTTGTTACTGCAATGATCACATTTTTGAGGTAAGTACATTAATGGATGCAGATTGATCAGGGTATGATGAAGTAAGGGGAAAGCATTGCAAAGATTATTTTATTAATTTCCCACTCTTTCCACTTTCTTAATTTCTCACTATGCCTACTTCCCTGAAGTACAAAATACAGGAACTGCAGCAGGAAGACAGAAGAGGAGGAAGGCAGGGAAAAGGGAGAGAAGTACTCTAGAAAGAACTCTGATAATTATCCAGAAATGATTTTTACCACCTCAAAAGTATAATAAAAATTGTCTTCAAAGACAGAACTGGAGAATTTTCTATTTCTATATCTTCTCACATCCTAAGCTCAATGATGTTTACCTACTAACTCAGAAAGAGTTACTATCATCATCTAAGATTACTATTGGGGCAAGCTAGCATGAGGTCACCATGAGCCAGGAGCTTACTCAATGACAATTAACAACAATAATATATTTAGGGAGGTATATACCACAAAGATAAGGACACTTAGGAAAGAGATCTAGGGAACTTTCACCTTACGATATATA
>NW_006921613.1:77571-96073 GCF_000298275.1 Orycteropus afer afer | reverse complement strand
TTAAGTCCTACCACCACAGGAATCTGTGAGAGTGCTGTCTCTTTAAATATCCAAAATAGTCAAGCCGCTTTTTAAACCTACAAAATGGCGGCGTCCTCTGGACTGGCAAAAGTCCGCAGCTCAGCCCATCTTTCTCTTCATCTTCTCTGTTTGTTCCCCCACCACTGTGCACAGTCTTCCATGCAGTCCCTGGCTAGCAGGGTGATTTTTGGGTTAATTCTTAGGTCCTACCACCACTCAGGAATCTCCAAGTCTTGTTGTCTGTGCCGTCAGGGTCGCTCAGGCTGCTGCCAGACTGCAGCTCCATGTGTCTCCTTTTTTTTGGTATTTTCATGCAAATTCTTCTGCTGGTTGGGCTTTAGTTCACTTTTGTATCCTTCTTTTCAAGGCTCAGGGGTCCAAGACTATCTTCTGTGTCTGTGTTAATTGGTTTCCCTTTTCTTTGTTGAAGAGCGTCTGTGCAGTCCTTCTGCCTGGTCTGCCATCTTGCCGGAAACTTGACCTTATGATATATTGTAAAAAAGTTTGAGTCATTCATTAAAAATGAACCAAGTGCTCATTTAACACTGAAGGTAGATAGAAATTTCATTACAAGACTTTGGAGATTTTAATCTTAGTCCCAGAACATTCACATGGAAGTAGGACAGAGAGAGCAGCTTCACACTCTGACATGCTCTTCACTTTTATATACACCATCAAGACCAACCCAGTTTTCAGTTAGGATTCCATTCCTTTCATGTAATAGAAGCATTAGTAGGTGGCTCAATCAGTGTCTGTCCAAGGATGGAGTAACTACTCAAGGAAGCCACTGAGGACTCATGGTCTCACTCTTATCCTTAGAATATTACTTTAATTCTTAGAGTCACAAGAGAGCCATCATGTCCACCATGCTCCGTCAGTGGGAACCAGGTCCCAAATTGTCTGCATAGCCACTCTACACAGGAAGAAAGAGAAAGGAGATGGACAAATGGCTGGTGCCAGTTTTATAAGGAAAAAAAATAACTTTTCTAGAGGCTGCACAGAGTTCATTTTCTCTTGCATCTCATTAGGCAGCACTGGATTACATGATTGCCTCTAGTTGTAAGAAAGTGATTCTTTAAAAAATCTGGCATACGGTTTTCCCAGTAAAAAAATCTGGTTAATATAGGTCAAACACACTGCCGTGGAGTCATATCCGACTCATAGCAACCCCTCCTTGGGTTTCTGAGGCGGTATCACTATGGAAGTAGATTGCCTAACCTTCCTTCTGAGGAGTGGCTGGTGGGTTTGAACTGCCAGCCTTCTGGTTAGCAGTCAAATGCTTTAGGCACTATGCCACCAGAGCTCCCTAATATAGGTCAGAGGTCTGCAAACTTTTTTTATGAATGGCCAGATAGTAAATATTTTAGGCTTTGCAGGCCATATAGTCCATTGCAACTACTCTCTGCCATTGTAGCATGAAAGATAGGCAATACACGGGGTGAAGCTGTGTTTCACTGAAGTTTTATTTACAAAAATAGGCAATGGACTAGATTTAGCCTGCAGACCAGAGTTTGCCCACTCTTAATGTAGGAGAAGGATGTTAGGTAGGCAGCTTGCAGGGTCTACCATCCCACCATCTGTTTTTAAGAATCATTCCCCCCACACACCCCCATTTTTACCCTTCCTTCTAGTTCATGAACACACCAAGAAAATAGGGATCAGCAAATATGGTAGTCCACATTTGGAAAGAGTCCAACCTTTGGGCCTTCACAAGATTTGGTGTCTAATCCTTGCCTGACATGAGTATCTGTGATTCCACGCAAAGTGAAGCACAGCTACTTTTGTATCTTAGTCATGTCATTTACTCAAGTGCAAAAGGGCCCCATAGTGCCAGTCTTGAAGTTACAAGCAAAACTGAAGAAGTGGCTGTCACAAGATGATGAATGGCTGCCTTCTGAAGTTTTGATTTGGATCCTAAATGACAAAACCGGACCAACTAAGGAAACTTGGTAATTTTCTCTGCTGCAGAGCAGCCACCTGGTGAATATCACATTGCAGCCACCAGCCCTTGGCAGAGGTTGGAACAGCAGCTATAATTATAAAGAGCAGGGAGGAGACTCTGAAAATCTCTTCTGAGTGGCAAAAAATTCTGAAAATCAAGATAATTACAACACTAGCTCATCCTGATTTGCCTGGCTATTTATAGATGAGAAGAAGCTGATGCACTGAGAGCTTTTTCTTCTTTCTTTTTTTTTCCATTTTCTATTTGCATTAAATCCTCTGTGGCTCCTCGCTGAAATGTGTGCATATGCTGAGTCCATGTGAGATGCCACCACTGGCACTTGTCATAAGAATTAAATCCCTCTCAAGCTTGTTTACAGCTCAGTACTTGTCATACTGCTCCCTTGAGCTTCATGGCTGGTTGGGTTCTTTTTTTCCCCAGCTCTGCGGAAGATTTAATTTCTTTTTTGTTTATGTGTGTACTTACCCTTGCAGGTGCAGGGAAGAAAAAATTGCTGTGCCCAGATGTTTTGAAGCTGCAGTAGCATACATACAGCTTAGATTAAATACAAAAATTACATAAGATAAAGCAAGCACTTCGAGTACAGTAGTCTATAGGGTATTTAATAAGCCTATCATGTTTTCTTGACAATAAGGCTCTTGAATATAACTTTAGGAACAGAGGAATATTTAAAGGCATCACTAGCTCAATTCATTTATTGCTGACTTTACAATGAGATTTGTCATTTTTGAGTAGAGCCTATTACATTTACCCCACTCTCAACTTAGAAAATATCTTCCCAGAACAGAACAGTCTGGGAATTGGGTGGAAACAATGCCTATCAAGCTGTCTCAGTTCATTACTGGATTAGTTAGACCTCAGGGATCTGAAGCCAGATTTCACCTTAGTTTTGGAACGCAATACACATAACCCAAACACAAACAACCCTCATGCTGCTCGTTGAGCTCTATACTAATATGCTAAAACCCTGCCCAAGTTGCAGATGGATAATGCTTCTGTGGACTCTCAGTTTGGGCTTTTATTTACCCAAGGCGATGTGTTAACCTGTTTTGTGCACAGCGACTGTCAAATAAAGGGGAAGGGCTTTGGTTCAAGAGTAAAGAATAATGCTCAAATTTCTCAAGACTGCTTCACCAGCTCCAATAATCATTTCCCATGACTGTGTGAAGGTAACTCATCACCTCTGGCAACTAGAATTTTTAAATTTTCCCTCCCAGCCAAAGTCTAGATCATGATGTTGTCATGAAGGCCTATAGAGTAACACCCACTCCTGCTTTGTGGCGTGGTCCTATGGAGGGTGCCACCACCCTTTGCAATAGATATAGAAAAGTTCCCAGCTGACTTGCTTAAGATGGTGGCTTAAAAGAAAATTTCCATCTCCCTTTGCTCATGAAGCTAAAGTCCCTCAGTACAATTAGGAAAAGAGTATCATAGGCCTCTATTTCTTTGTAAGGAAGAATGGGGTCATGCAAAAAAGAAAAAAGAGAAGCTCTCACATTTTAATTTGAGTTCCACTCCTGGATCCCCAGTTGGCAAAGCCCTTTATTGTCAGTTCTTGGCCCAGCATTCTGTATCTGCAAGATCAGAGCTTATTAGTATCATCTCTTACTCCTGCCTCTCAGCAGTGCCACAAGAGACAGTAAAAGGTTTAGACTATACACACTGAAAGACAAATGACTCTTCCTTTAACTATCACACTGAGGGTTTTTGCTACTGATTGTGCTTGCATTAAAAAGAGTTCTATTCCCCCAGCTGTCCCAAAAATATTTTAAATTTTCTTTATCCCATTACCTTCTAGAACCCCCATTTAGAACATGGGAAATATATTAGGAACCTGTATCTCCTATAATGAGTTGTGCATAAAAGAGTTGCTTTTTCCAGTCAGTCAAGGAAAGTAGGATCCAGGAAGTATCTTTGGTTTCATAGAATATGACAATGTTGTGCCTGCTTGTATGTTATTGACCAGTTCTGGAAACAAAACCACCACATAGTTTATAGCTTTGTCTATTTATGTTTTTTCTTTCTAATGTGGTCAAAGAATTCCACTAAGAACCAATTATTCTTATGGCAGGAAGCCTATGATTTCTTTAAGATACAATGAAGACTTTATGAATAAAAGCTGTTGTTGTTTTGCTAGTGTAAAAGACTTAGTTGTTGTTGTTAGGTGCCGTTGAATCAGTTCCAACTCAAAGTGACCCTATGTACAGCTGAACAGAACACTGCTGGGTCCTGTGCCATCCTCACACTTATTGTTGTTTAAATCCATTGTTGCAACCACTGTGTCAATCTATATAATTGGGGGTCTTCTTCTTTTTCACTGACCCTCTACTTTACCAAGCATGATGTCCTTCTCCAAGGACTGGTCCCTCCTAATAACATGGCTAAAACACATGAGATAAACTGTCACCATCCTTGCTTCTAAGGAGTATTCTAGCTGGACTTCCTCCAAGACAGATTTGTTTGTTCTTCTGGCAGCCATCGTATATTCAGTGTTCTTCACCAACACCCTAATTCAAAGGCATCAATTCTTGTTCGGTCTTCCTTATTCAATTGTCCAGCTTTCGTATGTATATGAGGTGATTTAAAATACCATAGGTTGGGTCAGGCACACGTTAGTCTTCAAAGTGATATTTTTTCTCCTTAACACTTTAAAGAGGTCTTTTGCAGCAGATTTGACAATGCAATACATTGATTTCCTGACTGCTGCTTCCATGTGCATTGATTGTGGATCCAAGTAAAATGAAATCCTTGACAACTTCAACATTTTCTCTTTATAAAGATGTGTTTGGTCCATGAATGACTTACTTCTTTAATAGAAAATGATTCTAAATATTTTAAATGTATTTCAAAAAACTCATGGGGGGTGGCATCTGGCCTTCTCTAACAAGAGGAGAGATAATCAAGAAGAATAGCCCAAGGCTTGATTCTTATGAGGTGGAGGTCAGACATACCTCCACCCTCCAGCCTTTTTACTAGTTGTGATACCACCCATCCCTCCCATGGCACTCTCTACTTCTCTGCTGTGTTTGCTAATTCACTGCAATGGCCACACTGAACTCATAGATAATAGTCATGATTATGAGGTTTATTAAGCAAGCAACAGGTTCAGAAATGCTCAGGACACAATTCTTTGATCAGGATAAACTCCCCTCAGCCATGCCCATAGGAACAACTCTCTTTGGCTCTCAGCCTCTCAGCCTGGTCTCTGCCCTGCTTGGGTGAGTGTTACAAAGTTCTTCATTTTTGCTGATAGGTGCACTCCACTCCACCAGCAAGCTTCCTGCCTAAAGGCACTCAGCTTTCTTGCTCCATGGGCTGGCAAGCCTGCCACTCTGTCTTGTGCTAGCCTCTTGTTTCTGTTGGTTCTGCTATCTCTAGTGCTGCTGTCTATCTGCCGTCTTAGCACATGGATGTTGAGTCCAAGGATATTCCTCACTCCCAGCTCTTCTCTCTTGATGTCAGTGAGATTCCCCTTTCTGCTTCTGGGTTGGCTCATTTCAAGCCTAGTGAGATGCCAAAACTGACCAATCCCCACATTAGGGTTCCATACACGTTATTTACATGGTCCCTCCTCTACAAGTGTGTCACGTACACCAGTTACATTATTAACAAGCTATTCAATCTCCTTGGTAGGCCACAAGCACCTCACATTTGCATAGTCCCACCTAGTCATTTGGTGGAGCCACAAAAACTGTGGCTAGAAGAGCCAAACCAAGTAATTCATTGCACTACATATTCAAACCTTATATATTGAAGCCTCATTCAAGGATAGCTGCCCACCACAAGAGGCTAGATGATAGGACCACAACCACACCAGCCAATAAGTGATAGAGCCTAATATGAATCAGGTGATGACTTCAGTAGACCTAAACGCATCTGCACCCCTCTCCCCGTGACCCAAATCTTCACAAATACATACACAAACATATATGTACATACTTTCCAGATCCTAAAATTACTTTGTGTAAAACATTGAACATTTCTTCTAAGATCCAGGTATATTGTCTTGAGAAGTAGCACAGTGAAGCACATTTTTAAAATGTGTTTATCAGATTCCTTTCAGCCTGGAGCAAAACCATGAGGAAAGCAGGCTTTGTTAGATTACCAGAATAAAAATTTAGGAAGGAGTCTGGAATCAGAGGTTACTCTTGTAAGAGTTGGGGAAGTAGAAGGGGGCCAGAAGAATATTCTTTATGTACTTTGCCTGCTTCAACACTTTGTCTCAGGAGTTACTGGGCTTGTAGACAACAGATAGAAACCACATTAAGGTTAGCTTGTTTACTGTCTTTAGAAAGCTACACTTTTCCATTGGAAAATTCCTACCCATTCTTAAAACCCAAGCTCAAACATGTCCTCCACTATGATATCTTTTTTGGACATATTAGTTAGTCCTTCTGTCATAGTTTCAGTGTACATCTTTAGCAGTGTACATCCAGTATTGAGATTGTGTAAGTGTTGCCTTCCCATCCAGACTGAACTCTCAGAGAGAATGATGGCATTGGATGGTCTATGGACCCTTAGTGTTTGGCACAAATGCATGAATCAATGATTGGAGCAATTGCAATTTTTAAAGGAAGAAGGAAAGAATATGAGGAATTAGTAAGGTGAGAAAATTCCAAACAAGGTGTTAATCAAATCTTTAGCCTCTTCCTTAGTGAAGTTTATCTTTCATTTCCAAATATCTGATTCTCAACACCTGCATCCTTTTCCAAATCAGAGCTCTAAGACAGACAAGTCTTAAGGTTTAAAAAAAAAAAAAAAAAAAAAAGATAGGAGAAGTCTCAAGATCCTTGTAATTTGAAAATTAATTTAAACTTCAGTGAAATAAGAAAGTGCCTGCTTGTGTTATTTCTTTATGCATTTAATAGAGTGCTTACCTCTCAAAAACCGGTTGTGGATTGATCTTACATTTTCTTTGTACTTGCTTTAACACCTGTTAACCACAACTCTGAGTTTGCAGGGCCTAGCTTCATCTTGCTTTCTCACTGTTGCTATGATAATGTAACTGTGGCTTTGCAGCTGCTTTGTTGGCAGTCATTCCAGAGACTGGGCCTGGACTTAGCCTTTGGGGAGCTTTACCAGCCATGCAAGTTCTTGGTACAATAGATGCCACCCTTCCTCTTCCAGCTCCTACAGCCCTTTGCTCATCTTGCCCTTATAAAGTCCATCATACTTCACTGCAGTCAGCTTATGTGAGTACCCTCACTGGATGATGAGTTCTGTGAGGGAAGGATCATATACTACTCATTATTGTTTCTCTCACACTCAACAGTTCCTAGCATTGGAAGGAGAGAATGAATTGTGAATGAATGAATGAATGAAATATTCTCATTAAAATTCTTGGAACTTTAATTAAATCATGCATCACTGCTATCAGTTATTATTTTCCCCAAAATGATGCTTCTGATTTAGTGCAATTGGTTGCTTTTTTCCCCTTTACCCTAGAAACAACCAATCTTTCTTTATTATCAACAGTTATGCTCTAATACAAAAATAAAAACTCATTGCTGTTGAGTCAATTCAACTCATAGTGACCCCTCCTTGGGTTTCTGAGGCAGTATCTCTATGGAAGTAGATTGCCCAATCTTCATTCTGAGGAAATACAAAAATAGAAAAGAAAAATCTGGACATGATATAAATCTTTTAAAGACTTCTTCTCTGAGAGCTATCTTTGTACATCTCTCAATCACGTTTAATAATCTTTGATTTCTTCAACCTTCCAGACTAGTTGGACATTGTGTGTCCTGCTTATGTAGCTGGGTATACCTAATTCCTTTAGTTCCATGATTAGAATGACACTGTATTTTTTAAAATACTGAATGTAATTTTTCATTTGAAAAGTGTAATACTTCTGCTTTTTTGGGTCTTGAAGGATAAGGATCTCTTTGGAATCTTTGGGAAAGTAGGTGATATGCTAAAATATTATCCCACTTTCTGGTAATAAGGATGCCAAACAGATGATCCTTTCCACTTGAATTATTTATATCGACTTACCTAAATTTTAATTTAACTCTCCATTTCCAGCCTCTGTAATTTATTTGTCAGAGAGTGCTTATAGGGTGGTGAAGTGGGAAATGAGGGGTAGGCATTCAGACTAGACAGGCTGACTGGTCAGCTATAAATTGCTAAACTTCTTTCCCTTCATGTCTGTAACACAGGGATAATAATACTGATGATACGAGATTCTGTGAAAATTAACTTTGTATATACAATGTTCTTAGCCATGTTTTGTAAAGCTGCATTCCTCTTGATGTTAGCACCCTCCCTTTCTAACTATCTTCTCTCCACCAGTGCTTCATTTCCCAACACAGTGCACTATTGTGCCAATATACAATTATAACTTAGTATAGCAGAGGGAAATCTGGAGGTGTGTGTTTTATATAGCTATGCAGTTGAGGAACATGGTAAAGACAATTTCACAATATTTTGGTATAAAGACTCTGGGGGTTTGGCTCTTCCCTAGTGGCAGTGCCTTTTTTCAGTCCAAATATTTCTAGGTCTCAGTCATTGGGATTACTGATTTCCTCATCATCCACATTCCCTTTCTCCTAACCCTCCATATCTTAGGAGCAAGGTCTTTGCTTCTCTGTACTATCTTTCTCCCCCATGCTAGAAGTTATGTTTCTTACCAGCTCAACCAGTATCCTCCCTGGGTTTTCCTCACAGGAAAATTCTCAGCTTTCCTAATCTAGACTCAATTTCTCTGAGCTGAGATACCCCCAGAGAACACTGAGTGTCATTCCAATCAACTCTCCCTGAGTGAGTAGTCTGTCCTCATGTTTTAAGGCTATTCTTGACAGGATATCTAAATAACTTTTACAACTCAACAACAAAAAAATAGATAACCTAACTTCTCCATGCTGGGTCATTTTTTTGAATTGTTCTCTGGACCTTCAGTTATCCTAAAAATCTGTTTTAGCTTATCCTAATAACTCTCATTCACCGCTTTAAACATCTTAGACTCACATGGTTGATAGAGATGACCACAGGGTTAACAGAGATTACCATAGTTAAAGACACACTCATAACAAATGAATGCCTTTCCTCTGGAAGTTGTTGCTTGTCTTCATTTACAAAAATTAAAGCAAGGCAGAGTACATATTTATGTTTTACCACATTCACTCCTTCCACCAGTTTCTTTTCAATTTATAGTCAGTTTTGGGGAAAGATTTTTCCTAAAATACTTTAAAACATTATTTAAAATAGGTTTTTCCCAAAAATAATTTTAATGTTAATTTTTTTTTCTCTCTCTTTTTTTTTAAATTACTTATTGTCAAAAATGCAAAACACACAAGACATATAGACAAATGGAATAGAATTGTGAGACCTGAAATAAACCAACATATCTATAGCCAACTGATTTTCCACAAGGGTGCCAAATCCATTCAATAGGAAAAAAAATAGTCTCTTCAACAATGATGCTGGGACAATTGGATTTCCACAAGCAAAAGGATGAAGTTGAACACACACTTTACCATATGCAAAAATTAACTTAAATTGGATCAATGACCTAAATATAAGAGCTAAAACCACAGAATTCCTGGAAGAAAACAGAGGGCTAACTCTTTAGGACCTTGTATTTGTCATTGGATTCTTAAATACAGCATCAAAAGTACAAGCAACAAGAGAAAAAATAGATAACTTGAACTTCATTTAAAAAAAAAAAAGTTTGTGTATCAAGAAAGTAAAAAAGACAACTCATAGAATGGTGAACAATATTTGGAATTTGTGTATCTGGTAAAAGTTTAACAATCAGAATATATAAATTAACTTTCACAACTGAACAACAAAAAGACAAACAACTCAATAAAAAAAGTGGGCAAAGGATTTGAATAGACATTTTTCCAAAGAAGATATACAAATGTTCTATAACCGTATGAAAAGATGCTCATTATCATTGGTCGTTAGGAAAATGCAAGCCCAAACTACAATTAGATACTACTTAACCAATTCATATTCACTATGATGGTTATGAGCAGAAAAATGGAAAATAACAAATGCTAGTGAGGATGTGGAGAGATTAGAACCCTTATCCCTTGTTGGTGGGAGTATAAAACAGAATAGTCACTACGGAAAAGTGTTTGGTGCTTCCTCAAAAAGTTAAACATAGAATTGCTGTGTGCCATTCAGTTAATTTGGACTTACAATGACCATATACCCACCAGCCACTCCTCGGAAGGAAGGTTGGGCAATCCTACTTCCATAGTGATAACTGCCTCAGAAACCCAAGGAGGGGTTGCTATGAGTCAGGGCTGACTCGACGGCACATAACAACAACAACAACAAGGATAGGGTAAAACTTCCCCCATAGGGTTCCCTCGGCTGTAATCTTTACAGAAGCAGATCACCAGTCTATTTGCCCATGGAGCCATTGGTGGGTTTGAACTGCCAACATTTCAGCTAGCAGCTGAGCACTTAACCATTACACCACCAAAGAAATAAACCAAACTCATTGCCATTGTGTCAATTCTGACTCATAGCTACCCTATAGGACAGAGTAGAACTGCACCATAAGGTTCTCAAGGCGGTAAATTTTTACAGAAGCAGACTGCTACATCTTTCTCCTGTTGAGCAGCTTCTAACTCACAGCCAGAGGCAACCATTGATCTCCGTTCTGTCTGTAGAGTCTTACCATTTCTAGAGATTTCATATAAAGAAATATACAGCATGAGCCTCGTCAGAGTAGAACCAACCTTAATGATATGGATAAAGTAAAGTTTTTGGGACCTCCATTTGCTGATGTGGAAAATTGAGGAGAAACAGCTGCAAACATTCATTAATAAGCGGAACATGGAATATATGAAGTATGAATCTAGGAAAATTGGAATTGTCAAAAATGAAATGGAACACATAAAGATTGATATCCTAGGCATTAGTGAGCTGAAATGGACTGGTTTTGGTTATTTCGAATCAGACAACCATATGATCTACTATGTCTGGAATGACAATTTGAAGAAGAATGGATTGTCATTCATCATTACAAAGGATGTTTCAATATCTGTCCTGGAGTACAATGCTGTCAGTGAAAGGATAATATCCATATGCCTACAAGGAAAACTAGTTACTATTATTATTGTTCAAATTTACACACCAACCAACAAAGCCAAAGATGAGGAAATTGAAGATTTTTATCAACATTTGCAGTGTAAAATTGACTGAACATGCAATCAAGATGTGTTAATTATCACTGGTGACTGGAATGCAAAAGTTGGAAATAAGGAAGAATCATCAGTAGTTGGAAAATTTGGTGTTGGTGATAGAAATAATGCTGGAGATTGTATGATAGAATTTTGCAAGACCAACAACTTATTATTTGCAAATATCTTTTTTTCAACAACACAAACTGTGGCTATATACATGGACTTTGCCAGACAGAGTACACAGGAATCAGGCTGACTACAACTGTGGCAAGAGGTGATGGAAAAGCTCAATAACTCCAGCCAAAACAAAGCCAGGAGCTGATTGTGGAACAGACCATCAGCTGCTCATATGCAAGTTCAAGTTGAAGTTGAAGACAATTTTTAAAAAGTCTACAAGAGCCAAAACATGACTTTGATTATATCTCTCCTGGATTTAGAGACCATCTAAAAATAGATTTGATGCATTGAAAACCAATGACCAAAAACCAGAGGAATTTTGGGATGACATCAAGAGCATCATTCACAAAGAAAGCAAGAGGTCATTAAAAATACAAGAAAAAACGAAAAGACCAAAATGGATGTCAGAAGAGACTCTGAAATTTGCCCTTTAGCAAAGAGTAGCTAAAGCAAATGGAAGAAATGACAAGATAAAAGAGCTGAACAGAAAATTTCAAAGAGCAGCCCGAGCAGACAAAGCCAATTACTATAACAAAATGTGCAAAGACCTGGAGTTAGAAAACCAAAACGGAAGAACATGCTGGGCATTCCTCAAGCTGAAAGAGCTGAGGAAAAATTTCAAGCCTCGAGTTACAATATTGAAAGATTCTATAGGCAAAATATTGAATGATACAGAAAGCGTCAAAAGAAGACAGAAGGAATACACAGTCATTGTACCAAAAAGAATTGGTCAATGTTCATCCATTTCAGGAGGTGGCATATGATAAAGAACCAATGGTATTGAAGGAAGAAGTCAAAGCTGCACTGAAGGAATTGGTGAAGAACACCAAAACCAAAAACAAAACCAAAAAAAAAAAAAAAAGGAAGAAAGCTTGGACAATCTACTTCCATAGTGGTACTGCCTCAGAAACAACAAATGGTTGCCCTGCCAGATGCACTTACCCAGCTATGCCAAGAGATTTGGAATACAGCTACTTAGCTAACCAACTGAAAGAGATCCATATCTGTATCCATTCCAAAGAAAGGTGATCCCACACAATGTGGAAATTATTGAACAATATCTTTAATATCACATGCAAGTAAAATCTTACTGAAGATAATTAAAAAATGGTTGCAGCAGTATATTGACAGAGAACTTCCAGAAATGCAAGCTGGATTCAGAAGAGGACAGGGAATGAGGGATATCATTGGTGATGTCAGATGGATCTTGGCTGAAAGCAAAGAATACCAGAAAGATGTTTAATTGTGTTGTATTGACTATGCAAAAGCATTTGATTGTGTGGATCATAACAAATTATGGGTAACATAGAGAAGAATGGGAATTCCAGAACACTTAATTGTACTCATGTGGAACCTGTACAAAAACTAGGAGGCTGTCATAAGAACAGAAAAAGGGGACACTACATAGTTCAAAATCAAGAAGGGAGAGCATCAGCATTGTATCCTTTCACCATACTTATTCAATCTGTATGCTGAGCAAATAAATAATCCAAGAAGCTGGACTATATGAAGAAGAACGTGTCATCAGGTTTGGAGGAAGAATCGTTAACAACCTGCAATAAGCTGATGACACAATTTTGCTTGCTGAAAGTGAGGATGACTTGAAGTACTTACTGATGAAGATTGAAGAATCCAGTCTGTGTATGGATTACATCTCAATATAAAGAAAACAAAAATCCTCACAACTAGACCTAGAAGCAGGATCACAATAAATGGAGAAAAGATTGAAGTTGTCAAAGACGTTACATTGCTCGGTTCTACAATTGACACCAGTGGAAGCAGCAGTCAGGACATCAGATAATGTGTAGCACTGGGCAAGTTGGTTGCAAGGGACCTCTTTCAAGTGCTGAAGAGCAAAGATGCCTTCTTGAGGATTAAGGTGCACCTGACACAAGCCATGATATTTTCAATCACCTCATGTGCATGTGAGAGCTGGACAATGAATAAAGAAAACCAAAGAAGAGTTGATGCTTTTGAGTTGTGGTGCTGCTAAAAGAAGAGATCTGTCCTGGAGGAAGTGCAGCTGGACTGCTCCTTGGAGGCGAGAATGGCTAGACTTCACCTCACCTACTTTGGTCTTGTTGTCAGAGGGACCATTCCCCGGAGAAGGATATCATGTTTGGTAAGGTAGAGGGTCAATGAAAGAGGGGAAGGCCCTCAATGAGATGGATTGACACAGTGGCTGTGGCGATGGGCTCAAGTATAGCAAGGATCCTGGAGCTGACATGTGACCGGGCAGTATTTAATTCTGTTGTGCATAGTGTCGCTATCAGTTGGAGACAACTCAATGGCAACTAACAATAACAACAACAATGTAGTCTTTTGTGTCTGATCTCTTTTATATAGCATAACTTTTTGAGGTTAATCTATGTTGTTACATAAATCAATAACTTGTTTCTTTTTATTCCTAAGAAGTATTTCATTATATGGTATGATGGTTAATGTTATGTTTCAACTTGTCTAGGCCATGATTCTCAGTATTATGTAATTATCTTCCATTTTGTGTTCTGATATTAGGGTAGTTTTTTAAGGGGTGTGGCCTACATTCAATATATATGGTGTTCTGGCAAAGCTCTCTTTCTCTCAATCCTGCACCTGACTCATCATCATCTGATCTCCAGTTCTTGGAACATGAGCCAGTCGTCTGCCACCTGACCTGCAAATTTTGGGTTTACCAGCTCCTGCAGCCCTGTGAGCCAGCATCCTGCTGTCTGACCTGCTGATTTTGGGTTTGTTAACCCTTGCAGCCATGTGAGTCAGGAGAAGCTTCCAGACTGACACACTACCTATGGATTTGAGATTTGCCAGCCTCCACAAGTGCATGAGTCATTTCCTTGAGAAAAATCTCTCCCCCTCACCAACACATATACACACATACATGTATATATATGCTTGAGTGGTTTTGCTCTTCTAGAAAGTGAAGCTTAAGACATTTGGTACTGAAGTGGTTCTAGAGGAACAAAATTAAAAAGATGACTTCTCTGAATGGATGCTCAAGTCTGGCTAATCTTAAAAGTGTTGACTCTGCCTAGAGTAGTACAAAGGGCACTGCTAATCCACGGTGTGAGATGGTAATAGAAATACGTAAAATACCACCATCACTGATCAAATATTTGTGAGAGACAAGGCTCTGGGTGATTATATATTTGATACTTTCTCATTTTGTCAGAATGAGAAGTATAAGGAAATTAGTGGGTTGGTCCTAGTTTCACTAGATAAAGTGATGAAAGAAAGGGATGAGCTCAAAGCTTCAGAGTCACAGCTCAAGTGCCACATACAAGACCTAAAAGTTGTCACTTGTGCCCTGAAAGAAAGGCTTATTTCTTGTAGTAGCAGAGCTGATATTGCTAAAAACAAAACCCAAAGTCTTATCATAAGAGTGGCTGAATTACAACACTAATTGAATTCCTAACCTTAAATGTTGTCTGAAGTTACAATATGGGTATTGATTGGAAAGCAATGGGATCTTGAAACTTGGGGAGGGGACATATAGGCAGATAATCAGGGAGCTGGGGAAAGTTAGCCACTAAATTCTGGTGAATCATTCCCACCAACAGAACCAGCCATCTTACTCCCATCTGAAGAGATTATTCCATCTTTGCTTGCTAGCTGCCTTCCCAAGTAAAACCATTATCCTTTCCAACTCCATCTGATGAGATTAATCCAGATGTGTCTGAAGAGTCTTTGAGGTATCACCTGGGGTGGCTCCTGGGACATTGCCTAAGACAGATGCTTTCTAAGACGTTACTAAATGTTCCCAGGACCCAACACCATCATCTATTTTTATTTCTAGACCTATAACTAGACATAAGTCTCAGCAAACTCGAAGAGGTGAAGTACAAAGTGTAATCCAGGATGAGGTGTGCTGCATTCCAAGAACATACATTCTTTGTGATATATAGGCAAAATATTGAATAATGCAGGAAGCTTCAAAAGAAGATGGAAGGAACACAAAGAGTCACTGTATCAAAAAGAATTGGTCGATGTCCAACTACTTCAGAAGGCAGCATATGATCAAGAACCAGGGATATTGAAAGAAGTTGAGGCTGCTCTGAAGGAATTGGTGAAAAAGGAGGCCCCAGGATTTGACGAAATACTCATTGATCTGTTTGAAGAAATGGATGCAGCACTGGAGGCCCTTACTTGTCTATGCCAAGAAATTTGGAAGACAGCTACCTGGCCAACTGTATAGAAGCAATCCATATTGGTACCCATCTAAAGAAAGATAATCCAACAGAATGTGGAAATTTTCAAACAATATAATTAATATAATGTACAAGTAAACTCTTGATGAAGATAATTCAAAAATGGTTGCAGCTGTGTATTGACAGGGAACTTCCAGAAATGCAAACTGGATTCAGAAGAGAATGTGAATAAGGGATAACATTGCTGATGTCAGATGGATCTTAGCTGAAAGTATGGAATACCAGAAAGATGTCTATCTGTGTTTTATTGACTATGCAAAAGCATTCAACTGTGTGGATCATAACAAATTATGCATAACATTGCAGAGAATAGGAATTCCAGAACACTTAATTGTTCTCTTGAGAAACCTGTACATAGACCAAGGAGCTGTCATTTGAACAGAACAAGGGCATACTGCATGGTTTTAAATCAGGAAGGGTGTACATCAGGATTGTATCCTTTCACCATACTTATTTAATCTGTCTGCTGAGCGAAAAATCAGAGAAGCTGGACTATCTGAAGAAGAACATGACATCAGGATTGGAGGAAGAACGATTAACAACCTGTGATGCGTAGATGATACAACCTTGCTTACTGAAGTGAAGATGAATTGAAGCGCTTACTGAGGAAGATCAAAGACCACAGTCTTCAGTATGGATTACACCTCAACATAAAGAAAACAAAAATCCTCATAACTGAGCCAATAAGCAACATCATGATAAACAAAGAAAAGATTGAAGTTGTCAATGATTTCATTTTGCTTGGATCTATAATCTACACACATGGGAGCAGTAGTCAGGAAATCATGTGTCATATTGCCCTGGGCAAATATGTTGCAAAAGACACCTTTAAAGTGTTAAGAAGCAAAGATGTCGCTTTGAAGACTAAGGTGTGCCTGACCCAAGCCATGGTATTTTCAGTCACCTCATATGCTGTGAAAGATGGGAAATGAATAAGGAAGACCAAAGAAAAGTTGATGCTTTTAAATTGTGCTGTCAACAAAGAATACTGAAAATACCATGGACTGCCAGAAGAAAGAACAAAGCTGTGCTGGAAGAAGTGCAGGCAGAATGCTCCTTGGAATCAAGAATGGCAAACTTTGTCTCACCTACTTTGGTCATGATATAAGAATGGTCCCTTCTTATACCATGACTACTGGAGAAGGTTATCATGCCTGCTAATATAGAGAGTCAGCAAAGAAGGGGAAGACCCTCAATTAGATGGATTGACACAATGGCTGCAATAACGGAGTCAAGAATAGCAAGGATTGTGAGGATGGTGCAGGACCAGGCAGTGTTTTGTTCTGTTGTACATAGGGTCACTATGTGTTGGAGCCAACTCAACAGCACTTAACAACAACAGCAACAGGACACTGACTCTGAACTGACATTAATTCCAGAAAACCCAAAACGTCACTGTGGCTTACCACAGTCAGAGAAGGGATATATTGATAGAGGTTATTAATGGAGTTATTAATGGAGTCTTAACTCAGGTCTGTCTCACAGTGAGTCCAGTGGTTGTCCAAACTCATCCTGTAGTGATTTCCCCAGTTTCAAAATGCATAATTGGAATTGACATACTCAGCAACTGGAAGAACCCCCATATTGGATCTTGAAAAGTGTTTTGTTGTTAGGTGCCATCAAGTCAGCTCCAACTCATTGCAACACTATGTACAACAGAACGAAACACTGGCTGGTTGTGCACCATCCTCACAATCCTTGCCATACTTGAGCTCATTGTTGCAGCCACTGTGTCAATCCATCTCATCGAAGATCTCCCCCGTTTTTGCTGACCCTCCAGTTTACCAAGCATAATATCCTTCTCCAGGGAATGGTCCCTTCTGACAACATGAAAAGTGACAACGTGTAAAGACTGTTGTGGTAGGAAAAGCCAAGTGGAAGCCATTAAAATTGCCCTGACCTAGGAAAGTAGTAAACTAAAAGCAATTCCACATTCCTGGAGGGATTGCAGAGATTAAGCAAACCATCAAGGACATGAAGGATGCAGGGGTGGTGATTCTTCCCACATACTCTTTTAGCTTGCCTATTTGGCTTGCACAAATAGAAAATGGATCTTGGAGAATAACAGTGGATTATCATAAGTTTAACCAGGTTATGACTGCAATTGAAGCTTCTATTTCAGGCATGGTTTCATTGCTTAAGCAAATTAATACATCTCCTGGTACCTGGTGTGCAGCTATTGATTGGGCTACCTTTTCCTTCATGCCTGTTTTAAAGAAGCAGTTTTCCTTCAGCTGGCAAGGCCAGCAACACACCTTCAATGTCCTACCTGAGGGATTTATCAACTCTCCAGCCAGCATAACAAATGTTATACTTTTGTCATAATTTAGTCTGCAGGGGACTTGATTGTCTTCTGCTTCTATGTTGTTGCTGTTACATGCCGTCAAGTCGGGCCCGACTCATAGAGACCCCTCCTTGGGTTTCCGAGGCAGTATCACTATGGAAATAGATTGCCCCATCTTCCTTCCAAGGAGTGGCTGGTGGGTTTGAACTGCCAGCCTTCTGGTTAGCAGTCAAGTGCCTTAGGCACTACGCTACCAGAGCTCCTATCGCTTCTATAAGAGGTGTGTTGATTATCACTGGTGATTAGAATGCAAAAGTTGGGGAAAAAAAGAATCCCAGTAGTTGGAAAATATGGCCTTGGTGATAGTAATAATGTTGGAGATCACATGACAGAATTTTGCAAAACCAACAAATTATTTGTTGTAAATATCGTTTTTTAACAACACAAACAATGGCTATACATGCAGACTTCACCAGATGGAGTACGTAGGAATCACACTGACTACATCTGTGGCAAGAAGTGATGGAGAAGCTCAATATCATCAGTCAAAACAAAGCCAGAAGCTGATTGTGGAACAGACCATCAATTGTTCATATGCAAGTTCAGGTTGAAGCTGAAGACAATTTAAGAAAAGTCTACATCAAAACTTGGTTAAAACGGGAAAAATTAAGCCAGGCATCAGGCTACACATCTGGAACATTCTTTTATAATA
>NW_006921613.1:57618-77151 GCF_000298275.1 Orycteropus afer afer | reverse complement strand
TGAGGCGGTATCACTATGGAAGTAGATTGCCCAACCTTCCTTCCAAGGAGTGGCTGGTGGGTTTGAACTACCAGCCTTCTGGTTAGCAGTCAGTTTTAGTAAACTAAAATTTACTGTGTACTGGTTGCATGATCCAGCTAGAAAACAAATATTTGCTTTATTAAATAAGGCTCCCTGGCAGCCTGGTGGCGTAGTGCCTAAGGCATTTGACTGCTAACCAGAAGGCTGGAGATTCAAACCCACCAGCTACTTCTCGGAAGGAAGGTTGGGCAATCTACTTCCATAGTGATACTGCCTCAGAAACCCAAGGAGGGGTCACTATGGGTCGGATCTGACTCTACTGCAGTGGGTTTGGGTTTTTTTTGGTTTGGCAGCCATCAAAGATGCAGCTTATAGTCTCCTCTTGTCTGAACCAAAGAAGAGTGAAGAAAATCAAGGGCCTTTGGAAACAATCAGTTTAAGGATATGATGGACCTCGAGACCAGAAGAACTAGATGGTGCCTGGCTACCAATGCCAACTACTCAGAAAGGGATCAAAACTGAAGATCCTAGATAGAGTGGGAGGAATGATGTGGATCAAAACTCAAAAACCTAATAATGACCAGAATTACTGGTTGAATGCAGTGTGGTGGGACCCCCAAGACCATGGCCCTGGGATACCTTTAGGCCTGGGATAGGACTCACTTCCAGGCTCTGGCTCTCAGCCCAACAGTAGAAAGACTTACATGCAGAACAACCAACCCAGGGTGATGCACCCACCTACTCTACAGAGATACACCCTGTGATGGTTATGCTTGTATGTCAGTTTGGCTAGGCCTGGTTGAGTGGCTGGGCAGCTGGATGTAGTATTCCCCATGATGAGACTGGTAATCAACTCCATGGTGGAATCTACTGGGAGCAACTGAGTAACTGCCTTTGGGTATGTAGTCTGCTTCTAGTATATAAGGAGAAGCTTTGAGAATGGTCTCTAGCCTATGGCATGCTTGGACCTGCATGCAGCCGTGCTGTTGCTCAGCAGCCTGCTGACCTTGGGACTTACACTGGACTTAAGTTAATGGCCTGCCATGTGGTTTGGTAACAATGGGACATCCCTTTTCACTTGTCAACCTTGGGGCTTCTCAGCCTCAGCAGCCAGTCTGAGTGAAAAAATGCCTCTAGCTCCAGTGGGCTGGGAGCAGGAGGCAGAGCTGGACCCCAAGGTTGAGGGGCTTTCACCCAGTCCCTAGAGCTTAGCACTGTGAACTTGGACTTAAAACCTCCAAATTATAAGAATAAACTCCTGTTTGTTAAGACCAAAAAAAAAAAAAAAAGTCTACAAGAGCCAAAATATGATTTTGATTATATCCCTCCTGAATTTAGAGACCATCTGAAAAATAGATTTGATGCATTGAAAACCAATGGCCGAAAACCAGAGGAATTGTGGGATGACATCAAGAATATTGTCCATGAGAAAGCAAGAGGTCATTAAAAAGACAGGAAAGGAAGAAAAGACCAAAACGGATGTCAGAAGAGACTCTGAAACTTGCCCTTGAATGGAGAGTTGTTGTTGTTGTTATGTGCCATCAAGTCAGACCCGACTCATTGCGACCCCTCCTTGGGTTTCCAAGACAGTATCACTATGGAAGTAGATTGCCCAACCTTCCTTCCGAGGAGTGGCTGGTGGGTTTGAATCGCGAGCTTTCTGGTTAGCAGTCAAGTGTCTTAGGCACTATGCTACCAGAGCTCCCTGGGAGAGTAGCTGAGGCAAATGGAAGAAATGACAAGGTAAAAGAGCTGAACAGAGATTTCAAAGAGCAGTTGGAGAAGACAAAGCCAATTATTATAAAGAAATGTGCAAAGATCTGGAGTTAGAAAACCAAAAGGGAATAACATGCTTTGCATTTCTCAAGCTGAAAGAACTGAGGAAAAAATGTAAGCCTCAAGTTGCAATATTGAAAGATTCTATGGGCAAAATATTGAATGATGCAGGAAACATCAAAAGAAGATGAAAGGAATACAAAGAGTCTCTGTACCAAAAACAATTGGTTGATGTTCATCCATTTCAGGAGGTGGCATATTATAAAGAACCAATGGTATTGAAGAAAGAAGTCGAGGCTGCGCTGAAGGAATTGGCGAAAAACTAGGCTCTAGGAATTGATGGAATACCCATTGAGATGTTTCAACACACGGATGCCATGCTGGAGGCACTCACTTGGCTATGCCAAAAGATTTGGAAGACAGATAGCTGGCCAACTGACTAGAAGAGATCCATATTTGTACCCATTCTAAAGAAGGTGATCCCACAGAATGTGGAAATTATCAAACAATATAATTAATATTGCTCACAAGTAAAATCTTACTGAATATAATTTAAAAATGGCTGCAGCAGTATATCAATAGAGAACTTCCAGAAATGCAAGCTGGATTCAGAAGAGGACCCGGAATGAGGGATATCATTGGTGATGTCAGATGGATCTTGGCTCAAAGCAAAGAATATCAGAAAGATGTTTACCTGTATTTTATGACTATGCAAAAGCATTTGATTGTGTGGATCATAACAAATTATGGATAACATTGAGGAGAATGGGAATTCTAGAACATTTAATTGTTCTCATGAGGAACGTATACATAGACCAGGAGGTTGTTGTTCGAACAGAACAAGGGGATACTGCATGGTTTTAAATAAATAAGAGTGCATTGTATCCTTTCACCATACTTATTCAATTTGTATGCTGAGCAAATAATCCAAGAAGCTGGATATATGAAGAAGAACATGGCACCAGGATTGAAGGAAGACTCATTAACAACTTCTGATATGCAGATGACACAACTTTGCTCGTGAAAGTGAGGATGACTTGACGCACTTACTGATGAAGATTGAAGATAACAGTCTGCAGTATGGATTGCACCTCGGTATAAGGAAAACAAAAATCCTTGCACCTGGATCAATAAACAGCATCATAATAAACAGGGAAAAGATTGACCTTGTCAAGGACTTCATATTACTTGGTTCTACAATCAACACCAATGGAAGCTGCAGTCAAGCCATCAGATGACATATTGCATTGGGCCAATCTGCTGCAAAAGACCTCTTTCAAGTGCTGAATAGCAAAGAAATCTCCTTCAAGACTAAGGTGCACCTAACCCAACCCATGGTATTTTCAATCTCCTCTTGTGGATGTGAGAGCTGGACAATGAATAAGGAAGACCAAAGAAGAGTTGACGCTTTTGAGTTGTGGTATTGGTGAAGAATGCTGAGAGTACCGTGGACTGCTAAAAGAACTAACAAATCTATCCTGGAAGAAGTGCAGCTGGAATGGTCCTTGGATGTGAGAATGGCCAGACTTCATCTTACCTACTTTGGTCATGTTATCAGAAGGAACCATTCTCTGGAGAAGGATATCATACTTGGTAAAGTGGAGGGTCAATGAAAAAGGGGAAGACCCTCAACAGGGTGGGTTGACACAGTGGCTGCAATGATGGGCTCAGCTATAGCAAGGATCATCAGGATGGCACAGGACTGGGTGGTGTTTTGTTCTGTTGTGCATAAGGTCACTATGAATCTGAGATGACTTGACTGCACCTAACAATAGCAACATGACCCAGTAGTTTTTAAGTAAGGTGTTACTCAGTTTCCATGTATTTAACCCTTTTCTTTGCTCATACTGTTATTGATTTCTGGTTTTATAGCATCAGAGAAGATGCTTTATATTATGTTAATGTTTTTTAATTTATTGAGGCTTGCTTTATGGCCTAGAATATGATCTATTCTGGAGAATGATCCATGTGCATTGGAAAAGAATGTGTACTGTGCTGCTATTGGGTGGTGTGTTCTATACATGTCTCTGAGGTCAAGTTAGTTGATTGTGTTATTTGGATCTTCTGTGTCTTTATTTTCTTTCTAGTTCTGTCCATCATTGAAAGTGGTAAGTTAAAATCTCCTACTGTTATTGTAGAACTGTCTATTTCTCTTTTCAATTCTGTTAATGTTTATATATTTTAGAGATCTGTCATTAAGTGTATAAATATCTATTCTTGCTATGTCTTTTTGCTGGATTAACCCTTTAATCATTATATAATGCCATTCTTTGTCTTGTATAATTGATTTTTACTTAAAGTCTCTTTTATCTGAAATTATTATTACTACTCCTGTTCTCTTTTGGATACTGTTTGCTTGATATATATTTTTCATCCTTTGACTTCTAATTTTTTATATCTTTGTGCCTAAAATTTGTCTCTTGTAGGAAAGATATTGATAGGTCATGCTTTTTTATCCATTCTCTCTCTCTTTACTGGTGTGTTTAATTCATTTACACTCAGTGTGATTAATGATAGATATGAATCTATTGCTATATAGTATACTTTTATTTTGTGTGTATGCTATTAATGACTTCTTTGTTCCTATTAATTTTCTGTGCTTAGTTTTTTTGTATATAGATTTTATTTTCCTATCAATTGTTGCTGTTGGTTTTGTTTACTAAGGTTTTTTTTTTTTTTTTTGGTGAGTAAATTTATTAATTTTTTTGTGTGATTAGATTACCCTGAAGTTCACCTTAATCTTCGTAAAATTAGAACTTCCTGTTATATCTTTAAATTGTCTTGATTACTTTCTCATATGGAAGTTATAAACTACATATTTTATTCCCTTTGGTTTTGAAGTTGTTACCATTTACAGGTTAACTTCTCTGATTCCCTATAGCCAATTTTTTTTTAGCTTTATTTGCTTTTGTGACATTTTTATCTAGGTTGGTATTGTCATGTGTCTTTATCTAAGGTTGTTGTCAGTTTCTACTTATCTGAGAATATCTTAGATTTGCCATCATTTTTGAAGAACAATTTTGCTGCATATATAATTCTTAGTTGGCAATTATTTTCCTTCAGAATTTTATATGTGTCATCCTTTTGCCTTCTTTCCTATATGGTTTCTGATGAGAAACCAATAATCTTATTGGTGCCCCTTTGTAAGTGATATTTCACTTTTTACAAGCTTCTTTCAGATTTCTTTCTCTGTCTTTAGTTTTGGAAAGTTTGATTATAATATGCCTTGGTGATGTTTTGGGCAATCTATCCAGAATGGAATTCATTGAGCTTCTTGGATGTTAACCTTCTCATCTTTCACGTTGTTTTGGTAGTTATCCACCAATATACCTTCAAAAACTCTCCCTGTACTTTTCTTTTTTTCTTCTTCTTGAATTCCCATTACATGCAAATTATTCCTTTCGCTGGTGTCCCACATAACCCTTAGGCTTTCTTCATTATTTTTTCTGACTGTTCCTTAAACAAATTAGTATCACAGGATTTGTCTTAGATTTTTCAGGTTCTTTTTTCTATTGAGTCAGTTCTTCTTCTGTATCCTTCCATTGACTTATCTATTTATGTAAATAGGTAATTATTTTTTATTGTTTTATTGTTAATCTTCTGAATTTCTAATTGTTGTTTTTGTATGGATTCTAGTGTCTTTCGAGTCTGTTATTTTGTTCTTGTATTGCTTTTCTGACTTCTTCTAAGGCTTTTTTCCCCCCTCTGTGTTTTCCTTGGTCTCTTTGAGGATCCTAAATATAAGTCTTTTGAACTCCTTCTCAGATAGTTCTATTATTGTTTCTTCCTCTGAAAGGTTTTTTCCTCCTTTATTTTGCTCACTTGTTTGAGCTACCTTATTCTGTTTCTTTATATGATTTGTTATTGTCTGTTATCTCCAAGGCATCAAGGTGTTATTTTACTTATTTATGCATTTACTGATTGATTGTATGTTTGATTTGTCCTGATGTTTTATTTTGACATATCAGGGCATGCAAAGCAGGTGAACTATGCTGAGTACTGGTCTGGCAGCATGGGAAGTGCTCACCACTTCTTGCTGGGCAGACAGGGCAGCAATGGACAGTGTGAGTACATGTCACTGTTCACTGGGACTGTGAGTGGCTGGGAGTGGGCTGGACCAGCACAGGCCACCACCTGTCATCAGTCCAGCAATGCTGACTACATATTTTTTCTGTGTCTTATTGTGAATTTTGTGAAGTTGCCTTCCATTGCTCTTCACCCTGGATCACTGCTGGTTTTGTCATAAGATGACCACATTGTGCTTGGCCAGCTGGCAAGGAACCTCTACTCTGTATCTCTCCTCTTTCACTGTCTGTTCACCCCCTCCTTCCCACCCCCACCAGTTTCTTCCAGTGTTTGATCTAATTCTGGATAATTTATGCTCAGGGTCCCAGAATTGACATCTGTATTTTTTTCACTTGGCTTCTGAGGCCTTTGCTGTAGAGGAATGGCATGGTGTATGTAACTAAGCTACTACCTTCAATTGTCTCCTCTTTTCATTTTTTTAATGATATCTTTGAAGAACAAAAGTGTTAAATTTTGGTGAAGTTCAATTTATCTTTTTTTTTTTAATGTATTGTGCTTTTGGTGTAACATCTAATACATCTTCATCTAACCCAATGTTTTTGTCTATGTTTTTTCCTAGAAGCTTTATAGTTTTAGGTTTTACACTTACATCTATGATCCATTTTGAGTTAATTTTTGTGTATGGTACGAGATAAGGGTCTATGTTCTTTTCATTTTTAAAAAAATATGGATATATAATTTTTGAAGCACTATTTTGTTTTTTTGAAAACACTGTTTCTCCCCCATTGAATTGTTTTGGGTTGTATGTCAAAAATAAATTAACCATAAATATGTTGAGTCTATTTCTGGGCTCTCAGTTCTGTTACATTGATATGTAAGCCTATCCTTACCCCAATATTACCCCAATATTTTAGTTTCTTAAAATTCATATTAAGTTTTGGAATCAAGTAGTGCAAGTCCTCCAGTTTTGTTCTTTTCAACATTGTTTTGGTTATTCTAGGTCTTTTCCATTTTAATATAAATTCTAGAATCAATTAGTCAATTTCTCCAAAAATCCTGCAAGAGTTTTGATAGGGATTTTATTAACTCTTGTTTATTTTGAGAAATATTCCCATCTTAACAATATAAACTTTTCCATTTCATGAACATCTCCTTTATTTAGGTATTTAATTTCTCTCAGCAATTTTTTATGGTTTTCAGTGTACAGGTCTTACTTAGGCATAAAATTAATAAAATAAGTATATTTATTCTTTTGTGTGCTGTTGTGAATGGAACCATTTCCTTAATTTCATTATTGGGTTATTCTATAGATATTGTATCTTGAGCCCTTGCTTCTTAGTTCTAGTAAGGCTTTGTTTTGTTTCATTCTGTTTTTAGTAGATTCACTAGAGTTCTTGAAGGATATAGGTAAAAAAAGACTTGGGGCCCTTCCTGGGAGAGTGTACCCTCCATATACCAACTCTATATGTTGAGGGAATCAGTTTAAAAACAATTTGAATACAAATAATTTATTTTATTCTCTTTTCATTTTTCATAGGAAACAAAGTAATCTCAGAACTGCCAGTAAATCTGACATGTAGTTTAAAATAAAGTGAAACATAACAAATGCAAAATAAGTTATGACATGGATATACAAAAGAAGTAAGTGAATCAGTAAAATTGCACTTAGTCTTGCTCCTAATGAAACACTTTATTCTCTTATTATAAGTATTAATCCACAGCAGAGACAACTATTCAGCTTTATGCAAATTTCATAGAAGAAAAATATGTAGATTTGTCATCTTTCTTATCTTAAATTGGAGCTGCACTTGAAAAGGTTAAAAGGTTGCACAATTACACTGTTATTAAATGTCACATGGACTGATCTTGTGCAGGTTAGGGCAAGTGACTCTGTATTTCAAGTGTTAATTATCTGCAAACCTGGATAGTATTACCAAGGTACCAGCCCTTCTCTTGACTTCATTGCTGTTAACTGTCAGCAAAGCTGATGAATCTCTGCCATGTCCTTTTTGCTTATTCATTGAGAGTGTAATGGCATTTTGGCAATATTTTTGCTTATCATGTGTGATTGTCCCTACTTTTACATTTATATTTCATTTAAAAAATCCCTTGCATATGCATAACTCATTTAAAGTATATAAAAGCCAGCTTATTATTAATTCTCTTTGGAAGAGACAAGTCAGTGAGAGCTGAATACTAACAAGCAGGGTAAGAAAGCCACCAGCACTCTCAATTATTAATAGAAGTAGGAGTTATACCCAGAGACTTTTTGACACAGGATACAGGTAGTGGAAAGTCTTATTTAAAAATGGTATGAGACTCTGACAGTAAAAATGTCATGAAACTCCCAGATAAAATGATAGAAACAAGAACAGATAATAATGAATATATTTTTTAACATTTGGGAGAAGTCTGTCACTTAATCTTGGTACAAAAAGTAGTCAAAGGGAAGTTACACAGAATTAGAAACTAACAAATTTTTGTCATTTACCTTACTGTACTTACATATTGTAGGCATTGAGTGTCTTCTGTAGGATAAGAACTGAACAAAATTGCTACTTGTTATAAATTATAAGGTGATGTTTGTTTTAAAATCTATCACAATTTGTTATAATGATCAGGATGGTGTTAGGGAATAGTTACAAAGGAAAAATAGAGCCATTGTTATGCAATGAGATACTAGAAATTTTAACAAAGTATGAGTATTTTTACTTAGAAACTTTATAATTGGGGATTTATGTGTCTGGCAAAATATACATCTATAATCTTTCATCTTATCTTAAAACAGAAAACTTGTGCTCCAAGTTCCAAAAAATTTTTATGAACACATTGCTGATTTTAAAAATTATAACATATCATAAATTACAAATGTCAAACATTAGGAATATAAATATAGTTAACATTTTTAATTGACTGGAAAAATTATTTTACCAGTAAATTTAGAATTTAGAAGCATTTGGTAGCTTTATGTGGCCCAAGTATCACCTAAAATCTATTAAGATCATATGCACCAATGACTTTCCTTTATTTGATCAATTTCCCTATAGCAAGCAAAAGCAATCAAGATGATTTCCTTGACTGTAAAGTTGTGTGCAATATTTGTTTTGATGACAGTTGTTATGGATGGAATTTTGTCCCCTGAAAATATTTGTCAATTTGGCTAGGCCATGATTCTCTGTATTATGTAATTATCTTCCATTTTGTCATCTGATGTAATTATCTTATGTGCTGTAAATCCTAAACTCTATGATGTTAATGAGGCAGGTTTAGAGGTAGTTGTATTAATGAAGCAGAATACAATCCATAGGATTAGATTGCATTTTGAGATAGAAGAGAAATCAAACAAACAAGCAGAGATCAAGGGACCTCCCTACCATCAAGAAAGAAGAGCTGGGAGCAGAGTGTATCCATCCGACCTAGGATCCCTGAGCCAAGAACCTCCTAGACCCAGAGGGCGACTGATGCCAAAACACATGGAGATCTCCAAGAGACACCAAGCCCACAGATGTTAAAGGAGACAAAGACTTTCCCTCAGAGCCAACAGACAGATAAAGCCTTCCCCTTGAGGTGGCACCTGGAATTTGGACTTCTAGCCTCCTAAACTGTGAGAATAAATTTCTGTTTGTTAAAGCCATCCAATTCTGGTATCTCTGATAGCAGCAGCAGATAACTAAGAAAACAGTACTGTTTTTCTTATTAATAAGCTCTTTATAGGAGCTCTGGTAGCATAGTGGCTAAGACACTTGCCTGCTAACCAGACGGCTGGCGGTTCAAACCCACCAGCCACTCCTCGGAAGGAAGGTTGGGCAATCCTACTTCCGTAGTGATACTGCCTCGGAAACCCAAGGAGGGGTCGCTATGAGTCGGGGCCAACTCGACGGCACATAACAACAACAACAACAACAACAAGCTCTTTATAGAAAGTTCCTACCATCTTCATGTAACTTTCCTTGGGGAGAGAGCCATGTCAGGCATTAACCATAACCAAAACCAAAACTCACTGCCTGTCAAGTCAAATCCAACTCATAGTGACCCTTCCTTGGTTTTCTGAGGCGGAATCTCTATGGAAGTAGATTGACCAGTCTTCCTTCTGAGGAGTGGCCAGTGGGTTTGAACTATCAGGCTTCTGGTCAGCAGTCAAATGCCTTAGGCACTATGCCACCAGAGCTCCCATATGTAAGGCATTATGCATTCAAAGTGGGGCTGCCTTTGCAGAGTGGCATCCTTATTATCATGGCAGTGAGGTGTCTGGGCCTGTGGATCCACCTTCGACCCTTACTGGTACTCTGATTTAGGAAATTTTCTTAGTTTCCTTAAACTTAATTTCATTATCTGTTCATTGATGCATTAACACCAACACCTGCCTTGTTGGATTATTGTGAAGATTAAAATGGCTGCATATAAACATAAAATCTGGCTCCTAATAGGCACCAAATACATGGTAGCTATGTAGCAACAATATTTCACTCATCGCTATCTCAGGACCAGGAGATGAAAACTTTGGAAAAAGTGAAGAAATAATAAAAACACTATTCAACACTATTTTCCTTTCCCCATCCTCTTTATGTTTCTCCACTGATATAAATATTGCAAGAGATGGAGGAGGCTCTGGAATGTTGAGAAGGGCCAGGACCATGCTCCACACCTGCACTAGTGTTAATCCCAGGATTTCACTGAAAAAGGTGAATCAGATTATTGAGTTTACACTCCAAGCCAGTTCACCAAGGTTGTAAAGCAAACAAACATCGAATCATAAGGTCTAGTTAAGAGTGAAGATTATGCATTGACACACAAAGTCCTCTATGTTGCATCACTTAGAGTGATAAAAGTAATCTGTGACAAGAAGGGGTGCAGAACCCTAACTTTAGACAACTCTCACATCTATTAAATTAGTAAAATTAACTATTTAAAATGATAAAACCATATGAAGATGGGCCAGCGGTTCAGTCGTGCATTGCTGGTGACACTTTTGGTGACCTATCTGGGTAGTAAGTTGAGCAAGATTTAGCAAAAATCACAAATGTAATCATATTGGTCAAGATTTCTTTATTTAGGTGAAAAACACATTCTTCTATAACTTTGAAGGACCATGGAATTGCTCACAGTATTTATTAATGAGCTGTAGATTTTATAAAGCCTACATCCTACATGTCAAGATACAAAAGAGTGATGAGTATCTCTCCCTCTCCAGTGCAAACACTGATTGGATTAACTCATGTTACATGCCCTGCACAAACCAATTACTATCCAGAGGAATACAGAACAATGAGAGACTGGACAAGTGAAGTGGGGCACCATGAATGACCACACTTCCTGGGTGACTCTCCTCCTTGGACATCCTCCAAAGGAAAGGAGACAATGATGCCAGGTAACCAGGAATACGAAAATGCCTCGGGCAAAATACACCACAATCTCATACTCTAATTATGCTCTTTGTTGTGATAATATTATTCCCAAAAATATATCCCAAGAAGTAAATTGAAAAGTTGATACAGGGGTGAAAAGGGTATGTATAATTTACTATGTCAAGATATTGTAGCTGTGTAATTTTTAACAGATTAGAAAAAAATAACAAAAAACAGCAACAACAAAAAACTCCTAAAATCTAGAAATAGCTGAAACTATCAACAACTGATGAAATAGTTAAAGAAACTAGTGTATTGTAATATTAAGTCATCTAACTCAATGTATTAAAGATTGAGGGTACACTTTGTTCAATGGTTGTTGTTAGGTGCCGTCGAGTTGAGTCTGACTCACAGTGGTCCTATTCATAATGGAACAAAACACTGTCTAGTCCTACACCATCCTCACAATCCTTACTATGCTGAGCCCATTTGTTACAGCCAACTGTGTCAACCCATCTTACTGAGTGTCTTCCCCTTTTTTGACCCTCTATTTTACCAAGCATGATATCCTTCTCAAGAGACTGGTCCCTTCTAACAACATGACTGAAGTAGGTGAGATGAAGTCTGGCCATTCTCACTTCTAAGGGGTATTCTAGCTGCACTTCATCAAGGTCCAATTTGTTCTTCTGGCAGTCCATGGTATTTTCAGTATTCTTCATCAACATCACAATTCAAAGGCAGCAATTCTTTTTGAACTTCCTTATTCATTGTCCAGCTTTCATATGTATGTGAAGCAATTGAAAAATACCATGGCTTGGGCTAATGTTCAATGATTAGATAGTAGAAATACAAATATAGATAAGATGTGGCCCCTGCTCTTAAGTGTTCACTATGCGGCATTCCATCTGGCAAGGTCAAAGTATAAAGTCACCATTCATGTTGTTGGAAAAAGGTATTTGCAATGATTGGTTGTTGGTCTTGCAAAAGTCTATCATGTGATCTCCAGCAACAATTCTATCACCAACTATTTCCAACTATTGATCCTTTTTTGTTCCAACTATTGATATTTCCAACTATTGATCCTTCTTTGTTCCCACCTTTTACATTCCAATCCCCAGAAATTATCCATAAATCTTGATTGCATGTTTGATCAATTTTAGACTGCAGAAGTTGGTAAAAAACCTTCAATTTCTTCATCTCTGGCATCAGTGAATGCTGCATAAATTGTAATAACATATTTATTAATTAAACTGCCTTGTAGCCTATGGATATTTCCCTATCACTGACAGCATTGTTCTTCAGGGTAGATCTTATAATGTTTTTTTGATAATGAATGAAACACCATTCTTCAATTTGTCATTCTCAGCATAGTCGACCATATGATTGTCCAAACCAAAATGGCCAATATCAGTCCATTTCAACTCACTACTGCCTAGGAAAGAGCTCTAATGGTGTAGTGCTTAAAACATTCAACTGCTAGCCAATACGTCAGCAATTCCTCCCACCAACTACCCTATAGGGGAAAGATGAGGCAGTCTGCTTCCATAAAGATTTACAGCCTTGGAAACCCTATGGGGCTGCTCTAGTCTGCTCTATAACTTCACTATGACTTTAAATCAACTCAATAGTAGTGGGTTTGGGTTTTCTTCTTTTTTTTTTAGGTTTTAATGCCTAGGATATTGATGTTTATGCATTCTGTTTCATTTTTAACAACTTGCTGTTTTCATAGATTAATATTTTGTACATTCTATGTTCCAATTTTTAATAGATGTTTGCAGATGTTTCTTCTCATTTTGATTCATGCCACATCAGCAAATGAAGGTCCTGAAAACTTTAGTCCATCCACACCTTTAAGATCTACTCTATTTTGAGGAGTCAGCTCTTCCTTAGTCATATCTGAGTACCTTTCAACCTAAGGGGCTCATCTTTTGTCACTATATCAGGTAATGTTCTATTGCTAATCATAAGGTTTTCTTTGGCCAGTTTTTTTTTTTTTTTAGATGTAGATCATGAGGTTATTCTTCCTAGTCTAGACCTCTGCTGAAATCTGTCCACCATGGACAGGATGACCCTTCTGGTAGCTGAAATACTGGTAGCATTGCTTGCAGTATCATAACAACACACAAGCCGCCACAGTCTGACAAGCGGTGGCAAGATGGCATGCACAGGAATCAAATTGCCTACATCTGTGAAAAGAGACAATGGAGAACCTCAATATCATCAGTAAAGACAAGGCCAGGAGCCAACTATGAAACTGACCATTAATTGTTCATATACAAGTTCAAGTTGAAGCTGAAGGAAATTAAAAACAAGTTCACGAGACACAAAGTACAACCTTGAGTATATCTGTATTTGAAGACCATTTCAATAATAATTTGAAGTATTGAACACTAATGACCAAAGACCAGATGAATTGTGTGATGCAACACTGGGCTCAAACATAATAATGATTGTGAGGATGGCATAGGATCAGGCATTGTTTTGTTCTGTTTACATAGGGTCCGTATGAGTTGGACCAAGTCAATGGCACCTAACAACAACAAATATGATATTATTGATAATAGCAATGGATTTTTTTTTTTTTTTTTTTTTTTGCATTTAAGGGATGATAGGCAGTGTGCCTTGAATTGATCCCAACTCATTGTGACGCTGGGAGCTCTGGTAGCGTAGTGCCTAAGGCACTTGACTGCTAACCAGAAGGCTGGCAGTTCAAACCCACCAGTCACTCCTTGAAAGGAATATGGGGCAATCTACTTCTGTAGTGATAGCGCCTCAGAAACCCAAGGAAGGGTGGCTGTGAGTTGGGTCCGCCTCGATGGCACATAACAACAACAACAACCAAGTCCTACAAGTAATAAAGATGGAACTGTGATTTTATTCCAGGCCACCTAACTCCAAAACTCACACTATAATAGAGGATTAAAACAAAGTTCTCATTGTTTTAAACGGCAATTTCCTCATGAGGAACGGACTCCACAGCAAATAACAATAACAACAACGACAAGGCATTGAGCATCTTTTCGTATACTTATTTGCCACTGAATATCTTACTGGTGAGGAATCTGCTCAGATAGTTTACCCATTTTTAATTGGGCTTTTTGTTTTCTTGTTGAGTTTCAACTGTTCTTTGTATATCTTGGATACAAGTCCTTTAGGAGGTTTGTGTTTCACAAACATTTTCTCCCACTATGTTACTTATCTTTTCATTCTCTTAACAGTATCTTTTACAGAGCAGACGTTATTAATTTTAATGATATCTAATTTAACAATTTTTTGATTGATCATTCCTTCAGATTTGTACTAAAACTCATTATTGGACTGAAGTTCACATACATTTACTCCTGTGCTATCTTCTAGAAGTTTTATAGTTTTACATTTACATTTAGGTTGATATTCCATTTGGAGTCAATTTTGTAAAAGGAATTTTTTTACAAATAGAGTCCATTTGTAATTTTTGTAAAAGGCATAAAGTCTTTGTCTAGATTCACTTCTCTCTTTACATGTAGATTTCCAGTTGTTGCATCACCATTTGCTGGAGATTTTATCCTTTATCCACTGAATTGCCTTTGTTTTTTTTTTTTTTCAAATATCAATTGATTATATTTGTGGGGACAAATGTGTGTGATTATATTTGATATACATTACCAAACTGAGGAATTTCTTTTCTAGTCCTTGTTTGTTGAGAGTTTTTATTAGGAATGAAAGTTGGAGTTTGTCAAATGCTTTTTCTGTGTTTAATGAAATGGTAATATCATTTTTTTTTATTTTTATTTTTAGTTTGTGTGGTTGTTAACATTATGTGTCAGCTTGTCTGGGTCATGATTTTGAGTGGATCGGCAGTTGGATGTAGTTATTCCCCATGATGAGACTGGATGTTGTGTAATTGGCTCCATGGTGGAATCTACTGTGAGTAGTTAATCAGTTGAAGGGGAGTTGCCTTTGGGGTGTGGCCTGCTTCCTGTATATATAGAAAGGATCCTGCATTTGACTCAGTATTTACCTCCAGTTTCTGGACTTGATCCAGTGGCCTAACATGTTACCTGCAGATCTTGGATTTCTCAGCCTCAGGAGTCAGCAGCTACATGAGTCAGGAGAAGCCTCCAGCTTACTTCACTCAGTCTGGAAGGCAAAGTTGAAGCCTAAGGTTGAGGAGTCTCCCACCAGTCCACAGAGCCAGCACTCTGAACTTGGACTTTTAGCCTAGTCTTCCCCTAGCACTAGCATTCTGAATTTGGACTTCTAGCTCCCTAAACTGTAAGAGAATAAATTTCTGTTTGTTGAAGCCATCCACTCATCACATATCTGTTATAACAACACTAGAGAACTAAAACCACTTGTTAATGTGATGAATCCCATTGTTTGATTTGCAAATGTTAAACCAGTCTTATATTTCTAAGATAATTCCTACTGTGTCATGGTTTATTATTACTTTTATAAATGGTTGGATTCAAAGTAGGATGTGGAAAAATGTTTTGGGTAGTATGTTATGTCAATGGAGCTTGATGTCCCCTGTGATTATGGTTCCAACCCAACAAGTCCAATTACTTGCTCCCTCTGGGTAGCTGGCTGTGCCCAAGAAGTGACTATAACCTTGTCCCTTGTCAGCTCTACTATATACCTTGGAATTCTTATAGAACATACCAATTCATTTGTAGAAACATTGTTTGTCAACCCTATACATAGTCATGGGCACGCTACCTCCTGCATAGACATACCTAATAGTTCAGCCTGTCCGTCCATCTATCCGCCCACATATCCATGTTTGCCTTCACTGACAATGCAGTACTTTATCTGTAAAAGGGTTCATCTTTGTTGTCTGTACCTCTCATGCATTTCTCTATGTCTTCCTCTTCCTCAGTGCCACTGTGTTGATCACTCACATTTGGTACATTGCCCTTCTCTTCATCCACATCAATACTTGTCTTTACCTATCCAACAGTGTTCCCCACCCTCCTTTCCCACCCCTTGTAACCAACAAAGAAAATGTGCTTCCATATATAAACCTTTCCTTGGCTTTGTACAATAATGGACTAATACAGTATTTGTCCTTCTGTGATTGACTTATTTCACTCAGCATAATATCCTCCAAGTTCATCCATGTTACGTGGTGTTAACACAGATTCTACACTATTCTTTAGGGTTGCATAGTATTCCATTGTGCCATAGTTTGGTTATTCATTCTTCAGTTGGACACCTAGGTTGTTTCCATCTTTTGGCTATTGTAAACACTGCTGCAATGAATATGGGTGTGTATATGTGTATTATTGTCCTGGCTCTCACTTCTTTAGAATTTATACCTAGTGATGGAATGGCTTGGTCAAATGGTGTTTCTAATTCCGACTTTTTAAGGAATCGCCATACTGCTTTCCACAGTGGTTGTATCATTTGACAGTCCCACCAGCAATGTATGAGAGTCCCAATCTCTCCACATCCTCACCAGCATTTGTTATTTTCTGTCTTGTTGAACTTTGCCATTAGTGCTGATGCAAGATGGTATCTCGTTGTTTTGATTTGCACCTCTCTAATGGCTAATGATCGTGAGCATTTCTTCATATGTTTGTTGGCTGCCTGACTATCCTCTTTGGTGAAGTGTCTATTCATGTCTTCTACACATTTTTAATTGGATTATTTGTCTTTAGATGTTGGAGGTGTTGGAGTTTTCTATAAATTCTAGAGATAAGTCCGTTGTCAGTTATGTCATTGCAGAATATTTTTTCACAAACTATTGATTCTTTTGAAGAAGTCTTTTGAAGCACATAAAAATTTAATTTTTACAAGGTCCCGTTCATCTAGATTATCTTCTGCTGTTTGTGCATTTTGGGTTATGTTGGACAGTCTATTTATGCCATATATTCAAACCAAAAAACCATACTCACTGCTATTGAGTCAGATCTGACTCACAGCACCCCCTCCTTGGGTTTCCGAGGTGGTATCACTATGGAAGTAGATGACCCAAACTTCCTTCTGAGGAGTGGCTGGTGGGTTTGAACCGCTAGGCTTCTGATTAGCAGTCAAATGCCTTAGGCACTATGCTACATATATTGTTGTTGTTGTTGTTATGTGCCGTCGAGTTGGCCTCAACTCATAGTGACCCCTCCTTGGGTTTCCGAGGCAGTATCACTACAGAAATAGAATTGCCCAACCAGTGGCTGGTGGGTTTGAACTGCCAGCCTTCTGGTTAGCAGTCAAGTGCCTTAGGCACTATGCTACCAGAGCTCCTCTTAAGGCCCCTAAATTTGTCCCTAGTTTTTGCTTGAGGAACTTTATAGTCTTAGGTTTCACATTTAAGTCCCTGATCCATCTGGAGGTAGTTTTTGTGTATGGTGTGAGGTATAGATCTCATTTCATTTTTCTGCAAATTGATATCCAGTTTTGCCAGCACCATTTATTAAACAAACATTCTCTTCCGCATTTAATGGATTTAGGCCCTTTGTCAAAATTCAGCTGACCATAGGTCGATGGATCTATTTCTGGGTTCTCTATTCTATTCCATTGGCCTATGTGTCTGTCTTTATACCAGTACCAAGCAGTTTTGACTACTGTGGCTGTGTAGTAGGTTTTGAGATCTGGCAGTGTGAGACCTCCTACTTTGTTGTTCTTCAATAATGCATTGCTTATCCAAGGTCTCTTTCCATTCCATATAAAGTTACTGATTGTTTTTTTCCATATCCTTAAAGAATGTTGATGGGATCTGAATTGGGATTGCATTGAATGTTTAGATTGCTTTGGGTAGAATTGACATTTTCACAATGTTCAATCTTCCTATCCATGAGCATGGGATGTCCTTGCATTTATGTAGATCTCTTACGGTTTCTTGAAGTAGTTTTTTTATAGTTTTCTTTGTACAGGTCTTTTGTGTCCTAGTAAGACTTATTCCCAAATATTTTATTTTTTTTGGTAGCTATTATAAATGGTATTGATTTCCTTATTTCTTTTTCAGCAAAACTCTTTGCTGGTGTAGAGGAATCCAACTGATTTTTGGATGTTGATCTTATATCCTGCCACCCTGCTAAATCTCTCAATTAGTTCCAGTAGATTTTTGACTGAATCTCTTGGATTTTCTAGGATTTTGTTGAAGATCTTTGCATTTATATACATGAGGGATATTGGACTATAGTTTTCCTTTTCAGTGATGTCTTTGCCTGGTTTTGGTATCAAGGTTATGTTTGCTTCATTAAATGAATTAGGGAGGATCCCATCCTTTTGTATGTTTTGGAATAGTTTAAGTAGGATTGGTGTCAGTTCTTCTCTGAATGTTTGGTAGAATTCTCCAGTGAAACTGTCTGAGCCAGGACTATTTTTGTTGTTGGTAATTTTTTGATGACCTGTTCAATTTCTTCTTTCATTATGGATCTGTTCAACTTTTCCACCTCAGTGTGTTAGTTTAGGTAAGTAGTATGTTTTCTAGAAATCTGTCCATTTCTTGTAGATTTTCAAATTTCTTAGAGGACCATTCCTCATAAATTTAAACTCATTGCTGTCGAGTCGATCCTGATATTATCCTTTTTATTTCAGTCAGTTCTGTTGGGATGTTGCCCATTTTGTTTCTTATTCATGTTATTTGTATTATCTCCCTCTTTTCCTTTGTTAAATTTGCCAGTGGTTTGTCAATTTTACGTATCTTTTCAAAAAACCAACTTCTAGTCTTTTGATATTTTCTACTGTCTATTTTCTGTTTCATTGATTTCTGCTTGAATCTTTATTATTTCCTTTTTCTGGTAACTGTAGGCTTTTCTGGCTGTTCTTTTTCTAATTGTTGGAGATGTTGGTTTAAAGATTTGATTTAGGCTCTTTCTTCTTTTTGATGTGTCCATTTATTGCTATAAATTGGCCTCTGATCACTGATTTTGTTGTGTTCCAAAGATTTTGGTATGTGTGTCTTCATTCCCATTTGATTCAAGGAATTTTTGAATTTCATTTTTCATTTCTTCTCTTAACCAGTCTTTCTTAAGTAGGGTGTTATTCAGTTTCCATGTGTTTGCTCTTTTTCTGTTGATTTTCCTATTGATTTCTAATTTGATAGCATTATGATCTGAGAAGATGCTTTGCAATATTTCAATGTTTTTAAATTTATTAAGACTTACTTTATGGCCTAACATACGGTCTTTCATGGAGAATTTTCCATGTGCACTGGAAAAGAATGTATATCGTGCTGTTGTTGGGTGAAGTGCTCTGTAGATGTCTATAAAATCAAGCTGGTGGATTGTATTGTTTAGGTCTTCTGCGTGTATGTTGAGTTTCTTTCCAGTTGTTCTATCTTTCCTTGAAATTGGCATATTAAAGTGCCCTAGTAGGAGCTCTGGTAGCACAGTGGCTAAGGCACTTGACTGCTCACCAGATGGCTGGCGGTTCAAACCCATCAGCC
>NW_006921613.1:53655-55908 GCF_000298275.1 Orycteropus afer afer | reverse complement strand
TGAAAATTTATTATTAATCTTCTGGATTTCTATCTGTAGATTTTGTATCATTTCTAATTTTTCATTTATTTTGTCATTTTGTTCTTGTATTTTCTTCTGAAACTGTTCTAGGGTTTTGTGTGTGTTTTCCTTGATCTGTCTCTCAATCCTTTGAAGATATCTAAATATAATTCTTTTAAATACCTTATGAGGAAGATCTAATGCTGTTTCTTCCTCTGGGATGTGTTCTGGGTCTGTATCCTGGTCCCTTGTTTCTCCCACTTTATCTTGCTTCTTTGTATGGACACTGATGGTCTGTTGTCTCCGAGACATTGTGACATTGTTGTATTTAGATCTCTGTTAACTGTTTTTAAAGAGCAGTTAAGGGTAAGTTTAGACTCTTCTTGGTTGTTGCTTATTGTTGGCCAACTGGCAGAGAAGGAAGTGGTGACTCTCACTTAGTAAGTGAAACTGCAGGAGATGCAGGTGCAGTTGTGTCATATGGGCACTGTTGCTGTCCCCCACTCTGTTGGACAAAAACAACAATCAAATAACCGTCAAAAAAGTAAAAGCAAATGGACAAAAAACACACTGTGTAAACACACAGAAACAATAACCAAGAATAGAAAAAGAAAAAAAAAACATATAATATCTGGGCAGAGGGCAATAAGAGAAAAAATGTAGAGTAGAAGAATAATGAAGAAAACATGTGAAAAGTACAAATAGAAAAACAAGGAACAGGTTAACCACAAGAAAGAAAAAAATGGGAACCAGGAACAAAAAAGAGAGAAAAAGCTGAAAACTAGAACTTTGGTAGGGAAGAATAAAGAATAATAATGAAAAGGACCATAATAATAGTAATGATTTTAAAGCAGACAAAAACAAAAACAAACTTTAAAAAAAAAAAGGAAAAAAATATCTGAGTAGGGTGGGCAGGGCACCCAGGCTCCATCTGAGCACACAGATTGCGATGGAATTCCTGCTGGCCAGAAGGTGGGTGGGAGTTAGGGATGGCCACATCTCCTTTCACCAAGAGGGTGTGGGGTATAAGAGTAATGAGGGGAATATTGCACATTTCCAGTCATTGACATCTGGAATGTCCTTGTGGTTCCCAGAAAGTGGAGTCTATTCTTAAGTCCCTGGAATCTGGGAGAATGCCATTGCTTTCAATATCCAAAATGGTTAAACTGCTTGTAAACATTCAAAATGGCTGTGCCCTCTGGACAGGGAAAATCCACAGCTCAGCCCACCTTCCTCTTCGCTGCTTCCCCTTTTATTCACCAGCTACCAGTGCAGTCTTCTGTGCAGCCTCTGGCTATCAGAGATGATTTTCAGGTTAATTCTTAAGTCCTAACACCACTCGACAATATCCAAGCTGTCTGTGCCATCAGGATCGCTGACAGACTGCAGCTCCATATTCTCCTTTTTTTTTTTGGTGTGTCCATGCACGCTCTTCTACTAGTTGGAGTTTAGTCCACTTCTATATCCTTCCCTTCAAAGCTCAGGGCTCCAGGATTATCTTCTGTATCTGTGTTAATTGGTTCCCGTTTTCTTTGTTGAAGAGGGTTTGCACAGTTTGTCTGCCTATTCCACCATCTTACTGGAACTCTTTTTTTTTTTTAATTGATTTATGTAGATTCTGTTGTGATGCCATCTTTCATTTCTGATATTGCTAGCTTTTGCCTTGTCTTTTTTTTCCCTAGAACTGTCTGGGTGGAAGTTTATGTATTTTATTAATCTTCTGAAAGAATCAACTTTTGGTTACATTGAATTTTAAAAATATAATTTTTCTATTTTATATTTAATTTACTTCCATCCTGGTATTTATCATTTCCTTTATTCTTCTAAATTTAGATTTCATTCACTCTTCTTCTTTTCTTCATAGTTTCTTAAGGTGAAGCTGAGGTCCTTTGTTTGTGACCTTTCTTCTTTTCTGATGTAGGTATTTAGAGCTATACATTTTCTCTGTAAATATTGCCTTAGTGAAATCCTACAAGTTTTTCTAATTTCTCTTTTGATTATATCTTTGACCTGTTAATATCATATTATCATATTTGGGGATTTTCCAGAGATCTTTCTATTACTGATTTTTTATTTAATTGCTGTGGATATATATATATATGTTGTTATGTGCCTGTGTTGGATTGGGTTCTCTAGAGAAACACAAAAACCAGCAAAGTATATATATATATATTTATAGAGAGAGAAAGAGAGAGAGAGAGAAATTTATCTTAGATAAATGGCTCATAAGCATGTAGAAGCCGACAAGTTCAA
>NW_006921613.1:49135-53161 GCF_000298275.1 Orycteropus afer afer | reverse complement strand
GTTAGCAAGCAAGTGTCTTAGCCACTATGCTACCAGAGCTCCCATATATATATATATATATATATATATATATATATATATATACTGTCATTTTCTCAGATGAGCTGATTATCTAAACAGAAATTTCAGTACACTGTGCAAAAAGTTATTAGAGTAAGTAGGTTTAGTGTGGTTGCAGGATATATATATTTCTGTGTACTAACAATGAACAGTTGGAAAATGAAGTTCTAAAAGTGCAATTTTCCATGGCATAAGATACCATCAAGTATTTAGAAATAAATTTAACAAATTGTATCTATGACATGTATACCGAAACCTATAAAACACAGATGACAGAAATTAAAGAACTAGATATATTATGTTAATGAGTAGGAAGACTCAATATTGTTAACATGTCAACTATCTCCAAATTATTTATAGATTCAAGGCAATTCCAATGAAAACCCTAGCAGGATTTTCTGTAGCAATTTATAAGTTTATTCTAAAATTTATGTGAAAGTGTACAGGGCCTAGAATAGGTAAAATAGTGTTGAAAAATAAGAACAACATTATAAGACTCTCATTACCTGATAGATCTATTCAGATTTTCTATAAAGCTAGAGTAATACAGTAATGCACAGACAATACAGACATTGTAGTATTGGCAGAAAATAAATATACATTTCAATGGAACAAAATAGAGTCCAAGAATAGACTCATGGGTATTTAATTCATTCTCATCAAAAGTGCAAAGATAATTTCATGAACAAAGGATATCTTTTCAGCTAATACAGTAAAACAATTGGATATGGACATGGAAAAAAATGGTCCTTAATCTTTACCTAACACTACATATGAAAAAATTAACTGCAAATGCATCATAGACCAAAATGTAAGAACTAAAACTATAAAATGTCTTGAATAAAACATAGGAGAAAATTTACAAGACTTTAAGGAAAGATTATTTATATATGGGGACTAAAAGCAAAACCATACTTGTAAAACTTGATATATTAAATATAATAAAAATGAAGAACTTCAATCCCTTAAAAGTTACTGTTATTAAAATGAAAAAAAAAAAAAGCTACAAACTAGGAGAAAATATTTGTGTAATACATGGTAGTTTCAATAGCCTCATAAGCATGTGAGAGCTGGATAATGAATAAGGAAGACCATAGAAGAACTGATGCATTTGAATTGTGGTATTGGTGAAGGATATTGAATATAACATGGACTGCCAGAAGCATGAACAAATCTGTCTTGGAAGAAGCACATTCAGAATGTTCCTTAGAAGTAAGAATGGCCTGACTTTGTCCCACCTACTTTAGTCATGTTGTCAGAAGGGACCATTTCTTGGAGAAGGATATCATGCTTGGTGAAGTGGAGGATCAATGAAAAAGGGGAAGACCCTCAAAGAGATGGATTGACACAGTAGCTACAATGATGGGCTCAGCATAGGCAGGGATTGTGAGGATGGCACAGGACCAGAAAGTGTTTCATTCTGTTGTGCATCAGGTTGCTATGAGTTGGAATCAACTTGATGGTACCTAACAATAAGTATTAAATAGCTTATATGAAAGAATGATACTTTGTTTTTGTTTATTAAAATGTGACACTGAGCAATTATTTATCTTTCTCATGATAAGATGTGGACAGAAGATAGAAGCATACCCACTTCTCAGAGAAAGATTATGAATATCATCAACACTGGAAAAATAATATGAAGGGAACTTCCAGTAAGATGGTGGAATAGACAGACAAGCTACCAGATCCTTTTCAACAAAGAAAACGGAAACCAAATGACACATACAGAAGACAATCCTGGAACCATGAGCTTTGAAAGGAAGGATACAGAAGTGGATTAAATACCAACTAGTAGAAGAACCTGAATAAAAACAGTGAATGACGAGACAAATGGAGTTATGGACTGTCAGCTCTCCTAATGGCACAACCAGTTTGAATATTTATGAGTGGTGTAAGGACCTGGGCGATAACCTGAAAATTGGTCTTTCTCACCAGGGGTGCATGGACAACTACACTGGTGGCTGATGACTAGAAAGGAAGACAGCAAATTAAGAGATAAACTGAGCTGTGGACTTTTGGCTGTAAGTTGGAAATAGAAATACTATTTGATCCAGCAATCTTGTTACTAGGTATATATCCTAAAGAAGTGAGAGCCAGGACATGAACAGATATATGCACACCCATGTTCATCGCAGCACTATTCACAATAGCAAAGAGATGGAAGCAACCTAAGTGCCCATCAACAGAAGAATAGATAACCAAACTATGGTACATACACACAATGGAATACTATGCAATACTAAAGAATAAAGTGGAATCTGTGAAACACCACATAACATGGATGAACTTGGTGGACATTATGCTGAATGAAGTCAGTCAGTCACAGAAGGGCAAATATCGTATTAATTCACTATTTTAAAAAGCCAACGAAGGGTTTATATATGGAAGGAAACTTTCTTTGTTTGTTACCAGGGAGGGTAGGAAGGGTAGGGGAGGGAGCACTGCTAGATAAGTAGAGATAAGTATTGATTTGGATGAAGGGAAGGGCAATGTACCAAAGTGAGTGATCAACACAGTGGCACTGAGACACAGAGAGGTACACAAGAGGCATAGACAACAAAGATAAACCCTTTTACATATAAAATAATGTATTGTCAGTGATAACAAACATTAATCTACAGGTAAGTAAATGCGTAGAAAGTCTGAATGATCAGGTGTCTAGGCAAAAGGGTATATACCCATGACCATATATAATGTTAGGCAGATGATATTTCTACATACATATTTGTATGTGCTGGGGGAAAAGAAAAAAAGACAACCAAACTCACTGAGTTGAGTTGATTTTGACTCATAGTGACCCCTCCTTGGGTTTCTCAGGTGTTACCTCTATGGAAGTAGAGTGCCCAATCTTCCTTTTGTGGAGTGGCTGGTGGGTTTGAACTTCTTGCTTTCTGATTAGTAGTCAAATGCCTTAGCCACCATGCCACCAGAGCTCTCATGTGCTGCAAGAATGTCCAAATATGTAATAGAGCTAACAAGGGGCAAAGTTATGATAACTTCTTGGCACAGCCAAACACCATGAGGGAGTGAATAGTTGGACCTGTGTGCTCAGGACTATGGTCACAGGGGACATGAAGCTCAACTGGCATAATCCAAAAACAAAAAAAACAAACAAACTCACTGCCGTCAAGTTGGATCTGACTCATAGAGACCCCTCTTTGGGTTTCTGACGTGTTATCATTACAGAAGTAGATTGTCCAACCTTCCTTCCAAGTAGTGGCTGGTGAGTTTGAACTGCCTGAATTCTGGTCAGCAGTCAAATGCCTTAGGCACTATGCCACCAGAGCTCCTAATTGGCATAATATACTATAACAAAAACATTGTTCTACATCCTACTTTGGTGAGTAGCAACTGGGGTCTTTAAAACTTGCAAGCGGCCATCTAGGTGCAATAGTGGGTCTCTCCTTCTCCAGAGCAAAGAATGAAAAAACCCAAGATACATGGAAACAATTAGTCCAAGGGACTAGTAGACCATGCATGAGGTCTTATAGATCCTCAGCCTATATGACCATGAGACCAGAAGAACTAGATGGTGCCTGGCTACCACTGTCAACCACTTGGAAAGGGATCAGTGCAAGAGATCCTGGATAGAGTGGGAGAATGATGGAAACAAAACTTAAATCATAAAATAATTGCTTGAACAATTTCTCTTAGAAAGATCAGCACAGGGGAGTTCCGGCAAGATGGCGGACTAGGCACAAGGACTGCATAGATGCTCTTCAACAAAGAAAAGGGAAACCAATTAACACAGACACAGAAGATAATCTTGGACCCATGAACCTTGAAGGCAAGGATACAAAAGTGGAGTAAACCCCAACTAGCAGAAGAATTTGCGTGAAAATACCAAAAAAGGAGACACATGGAGCTGCGGTCTGGCAGTGGACTGAGCGACCCTGACGGCACAGATGACATGGCTTGGAGATTCCCGAGTGGTGGTAGGACCTAAGAATTAACCCAAAAATC
>NW_006921613.1:0-45160 GCF_000298275.1 Orycteropus afer afer | reverse complement strand
TGTTGCATTGTGCTAAACTGTGGTCAATGACATGAGACAAAGTATATGTGAACTGCTGTATGGAAAGTGAATTTGCTCTGTAAATCTTCACCCAAATAAAAATAAAAATAAAAAAGATCAGCACGAGACTGGTCCCCATGAGGCGGAGGTTAAAGATGTCCCAAATGTCCAAACTACCATACTACTCCATCATTTCAGACACTAACTCCTCCTCCTCCTCCCAGTAATTTCCCCAGTCTTAGGGTTCTGAATTTCGCTGTAACGGCTCACAGAACTCACAGACATCCAAGGGTTCATCTCACGTAGTAGTGGTGGAGGCTGGCAGGCTGGCGAGTCCCGGGTCCGTGAGTAGGTCTGGAGGATCCCCCCAACTCTCAGGGTTTGATGAACCTCGATCAGCAGATCAGATGACGGCTGCTGTCCCAAATCCAGGGGTCAGATGAGGATGATCCAAGACATAAAAACCAGAGCAAGAGGAGGGCGAATCTTCCCTGGAGATTTGTAGGTATACCCTCAGGGAAGCTAAGGGTGGTGATTTGAATTATACCCTCCAGCAAGGCGGGACTCAAGATACATTCCACCTGTGTTGCCCCAACAGAAATAACCTAAATCCCATCCAGAGTCGATTGCCAGTCATTATAGGGAATGACTACTACCAGCTGCCCAGCCAAGTTGATACCTGACCTTAACTACCACACCACCCCAAACAGGCATGGATAATGGGATTTACAAAACATCACAGAATGGAGGACAACTGCTAGAAGGGCCACATCAAGCAATTCACTGCAATAATAATAATAATAATAAAGACCAGATTTACTAATCTGATAGAGATGGTGAGACTTCAGAGACTATGGCCCCTAGTTACCCTTCTAGAACTGAACTCACTCCTGTGGGTTCCAGCCAAATAACAGATAGGTATATAGAGTGAACATTTACATCAGGTAGCTACACTCCTTAAAGCAATCAATTGTGGGAGAAGAGGAGGTCAGTGTTTGCACAGGGAGCTAGCTCAGGGGACAGGGATGCATAGGAAGGAAGGACACAGGGAAGAGGTAATTACAGGAAGGAAGTGGGAAGAGTTGTTACATTGTGGGGAATTGCAGTCATTGTTATGAAGCAAAATGTGTATGAACTGCTGTATGGAAAATGAATTTGCTCTGTAAACTTTCACCCAAATCATAATAAAAATTTTTCAAAAATAATATCATGCAAAACTAGAAAGATTAATAGAATACAGACCATATATAAAACTCAGTGGATATGGGAATTTAGTATATGACTAAGTTGGTATCAATGTGGAAAAGTCACATTCTTCAAATAAGAAACTTTCAGACAATTTATACCAAAATAAATTCCTTACACAAAAAAATTTGATAATAAAAGTGACTCCATATCATACTAGAACAAAACATAGATTAATTAATATATATAATCTTGAAATGGGGATGACCTTTCTTAGTATGGTGAAAGCCAGGATTATATAAATCATCTGGAGGAAGATTTATTTTAATTTACAAAATTAAATTATTACATAAAGGAAAAAATAAATATGACTATATAAAAATTAAAAGCATTTACATGAAAATATATAATAAAGTTAAAAACAACATATTGGTAAAAACATTTGAATGTAAATTACCAAGTGCATTTTTTTAATCAACAGAGAGCTCTTACAAATCAGTAGGAAAAAAATGACCACCACAAATAGACTTGTTGTTGTTGTTGTTATTGTTATTTGCCATTAAGTTGGACCCAACTCATAGCGACCCCTCCTTGGGTTTCTGAGGCAGTATCACTACGGAAGTAGGTTGCCCAAACTTCCTTCCAAGGAGTGGCTGGTGGATTTGAACCACCAGTCTTCAGGTTAGCAGTCAAGTGCTTTGGGCACTATGCTACCAGAGCTCCTACAAATAGACTACAGGTAATGAAATGAAAAAAAATATTGCATAGAAAAAATATAATTTGTAAAGATAAATGATCATATAGTACATACTTTAAAGATGCATGTGGGAAAAGTTATGGGATGCTATTTTTTACTTATAGACCTGGAAAAGATTTAAACTGTATTTAATATTTCTCCATTATGGCAAGATGTAGAGAAACAGGTGCTCTCAGAACATAGATGCTGAACTTTAAATTAATTATACCTGATGTAGTGTAATTTGGCTACATAAATAATTTTTGTCAGATTTATTGAGGCATAATTTACATACAATGAAATTTACTTTTTAAAAAGTGTGCAGTTTGATGAATTTTGACAAACATGTAGTCATATAATCATCACTGTAATCAAAATGTCCAATTTCATCATCCCAAAAAATTCCCTCCTGAAGTAAATCCCTTTCTCTCATCCCCAGTACCTGATAATCCTTAGTCTATTTCCTGGTCCTATATTTTTGTCTTTTCTAAAATATTCTGACTTTTTGTATCTGGCTTATTTCATTTATCAAAATGCTTTTTGCATTATGATTGATGTGCTATTGCATGTATCAGTGATTCATTACTTTTTTATTGCAAAATAGCATTCAATTGTATGGATGTGCCACAGTTTTGTTTTGTTTTTTTAAATATACTCAGCACTTGGTGGACATTTGAATCATTTCCAGTTTGGGGCTATTATGAATAAAATATCTATGAACATACATGTATAATTATTTGTGTAGACATTTATTTTTAATGGGCAAATTTGTAGGAGTGGGATTAAAGGGTTGGCTGTAGTGGCATAGTGCCTAGGGCATTTGACTGCTAACCAGAAGGCTGGTGGTTCAAATCCACCAGCCACTCCATAAAAGAAAGACCAGACAATCTACTTCTGTAAAGATTTACCACCTTGGAAACCCAAAGGGGGTCACTATGAGTCACAATAGACTTGATGGCAGTGATTTTGCTTTGTTTGGTTTGAGTGAGTCTGTAAAGAGCTCTGGTGGCACAATGGTTCGCCACTTGGCTGCTAACTGAAAGGTTGGCTGTTCAAGTTCACCATCATTCCTCAGGAGGAAAGATCTGGCAATCTCCTTCCCTAAAGATTATAGCTTGGAAACCCTATGGAGCAGCTATTTAACAGTTCTAACACTGGGTCACTATGAGTCAGAATTGACTCGATAGTACAAACAACAAGTAGGTCTGTTGTAGTATCGTATTATAGTTTTAATTTACATTTACATATTGACTAATGATATTGAGGATCTTTTCATGTGCTTATTTTATTTATTTATTTATTGTGATTTGGGTGAAAATTTACAGAGCAAATACACCTTCCATACAGTAGTTCACATACACTTTGTCTTATGACATAGACCACAATTTACCACAATGCAACATCTCCCCTCCCACTTCCTCCCGATACTTACCTCTTTCCTGTGTCCATCCCTCACATCATGTACTTATTTTCTGTCTGTCTCTTCTGGTAAATAATATATTCAAATATCTGGTTCATAATTTTTTTTGGACTGTTTGTCTTCTTAGTGAATTGTAAGAATTCTTTATTCTGTATTTAAGTCCTTTATGAAATATGTATTGTTGTTGTTAGGTGCTATTCAGTTAGTTTCCATTTATTACTGTTATATTTATATTAAATAAAAGTAATAGCAACTCTAAGAGCAAAAATCTAGTAACATAGGACACTAGGAAAATTCTAATATTTTAGTATCAGTTAATGACCTTACGGTACTATATTATCTTATTTAAGAGCTCCAACACAGCAAAATCTTTTTGTAGTTTTATGGTCCCCTTCAAGGAATGATTGGTAATTCTGTTTAGTGCAGTAAACAGTGATTTTCTGATTGCACTGCAGCTCTAGTTCATTAGGACCGAGGTAGAATGAGCTTGCACATTCTGAATTCAACTGCAGAAGGGTACAGTAGTAAATGAATATTGGCATAATTTCCAGATTGACACATGAAAACCCAAAAGGCTTGCTTTGTCCATCTTTATTTCTTCAAATACTGAAGAACTGATAATACTCTGTACTACAGAAAATATACATGTTAAAATAGAAAGATTGGAGGGTAAATTTTTTTTTTCCATAGTGGGGTCAATAAACATGAATCCTCATTTGTCTAAAGATCTAATAGTCTTTTTCCGTGGCCTCCTTAGCCTGGGTATGATGAGGTCATAGTCATAGCAATAGATTTAGTTTTGGTTTTTATTCTTTCCCTTCTAAAGCTCCTTTGAGATGTATGCTTGAGTTTTTTACATTTTCCACCTTTAATCTGATTTCTGTGTAATATCATGAGATCTATCTTCTAGATCAATAATTCTCTTTGGTACCATTTAATATATTTATTGAGTTTTTCATTCCAATGATTATAATGCCTATATTCATTTCTAAAAATTTAATTGGTTCTTTCCAATTCTGCCTGTTCTTTTTTATCAGTGCCTGAGTTGCCATTATAATTTCTATTACTCATTTTACCTCTTTGATAATTTTAAACAAATTTTATTTTGTGGGTATTTTGAGATTATTGTATTACCTTAAGTTCTTAGTCTGTACCTCCAGGTTGTTATGTATGTCTGGCGACTCTTCATCAGGCTAGATTATTTCTTGTGTTGTTTGTAAATTTTTATTATTAGCTTAACTTTAATGGGGTTTGCTTTATACATCCTGGGATATGGAATGGTGTTTGTAGAATAACTTTATGGTTTATTTTTTCCTTCTAGTTGGAAAGAAGATTGGGCAATCTACTTCTGTAGTGATACTGCCTCAGAAACCCAAGGAGGGGTCACTATGAGTCGGATCTTTTTGGTTGATAATTTTAAGATTAATAGTTCACATTCTAGGGTAGAAGAAATTCAGATCCTCCACATCATGCACACCACTGGTAGAGTGGTCTTAAGGTCTTCATTTCTTAGAGGAGACCTCCTCACCCTCAACCACAAAGTATTCAGATGATCACCTAGTTTTTTTATCTTCCCAAATTTCCTGGACAAAATTTTTCTAGTCTCATTATCACAGAAATTGCAACACTTTGTTCAGAGAAGCTCAGTTACAGTTCTTTATTTGGGTGTAAGGCTGTATCTATTGTCCCCAAATGTCATTAAGAATCCTCTATATGCACACTCATGTTCATCACAGCACTATTTACAGTAGCAAAAATGGAAACAACCTACATGTCCATCAGTGGAAGAGTAGATGACCAAACTATGGTACATACACATAATGGAATGCTATGCAGCACTAAAGGAGCTCTGGTAGCATAGTGCCTAAGGCACTTGACTGCTAACCAGAGGCTGGTGGTTCAAATCCACTAGCCACTCCTCAGAATGAAGGTAGGGCAATCTACTTCCATAGTGATACTGCCTCGGCAACCCAAGGAGGGGTCGACTCGACAGCACATAACAACAACAACAACATGCAGCACTAAAGAATAATGCAGAGTCTGCAAAACACCACATAATATGGATGAACTTGAAGAACATTATGATGAGTGAAATAAGTCATTCACAGAAGGACAAATACAGTATTTGTCGTTGTTGTGGAGGGTCAAGGAAAGATTTATATATGGAGGGAAACTTTTTTGGTTGCCAGGGGTGGGAGGGCAGTGGAGGGAACACTGCAAAAAACAAAAACAAAACAAACAAAAAAAAACATGCTTTGACCCATGCCACTTTAGTTTTGTGTATTTCACTGTACGTAAATTGTATTTGAATAAAATTCATTAATTGAAATAAAAAAAAGGAGACTCCAATCCTTTGCTGTTAGAGCTGATTAAAACTTCCTTTTCTGGTGATGGTGAACTAAGTGATTTATGAACTTTATGAACTAGGTGATTTGGACCAACTTTCCTGATGAAGACAATGGAAAAAGTGCTAGTCTAGAACAGTCATATTTTTAAAAGCATAAAAATTTTAAAAAAAAGGTTATTAAAATACTGTAATGAAATCAAGGAGAGGATAAAAATTCAGAGAAGTAACATTTTTTTTTCCTTCACTTTCCTGAGCTAAGCAGACACAAAGATCATCTATTAAGTAAGGATCTACTGCCACAACTGCTAAGAGTACTGTCAACAGCCTTCAGTTTTTATCCTTTTCAAGGTTGTCTCAGCTGCATAGATCTACCTGGCTCAAGATCTTGCCATTCTTTGGATGGCCCACATCCAACAACTGATTGAGGAGGGGGTATACAAGCTTAGTCATTGTGATCCTGCTTAAGTTCATGCTGGTGACTCATTTTAACTCACATGTCATTGGGTTTGTATCACTTTGGCTTTTCCATCTACCCAATCCTGCTTCTTTCTCCTTGTTTTCATAGTTTTTGATCTCAGTGATAATTCCAAGTAAACATCCTAAATACTAAACTCCATTTAGCTCTGCAGAGTTATCAAAATCATTGCTGTTGCAGATTGGGTTCTCTGGCAAAAAGTGCTTTTGAAAGTTTTGAAGAATTAATGGGGAAAAATGAAAGTTCAGAACATAACAAAAGTTATTTGTGTGACCCAGAAAATCCCAAGTCCACAGGTTGGAGTATGGTAACCCAAGATGCTGGTGCCAGACACTTGACAGCAGCCACAGAATCTGTTTTGGAAGACAACTAGAAATCAATAAGGAAGATGACCAATAACCCAGTAAAAAAATGGGCAATAGACTTGGAAAGGTGCTCAACTTATTAATCACCGGGAAAATACAAACTAAACATACCATGTTTCATCAATTAGAATGGTCAAAATTTAAAACTAGCAATACTAACAGTTGGCAAGGATATGGAGCAATAAGAATTGCATGCACTTCTGAGTATGATTGGTACAACCACATTAGAAAATGGTTCAGATCCAGTAATTTCATTGCTATGTATGTTCATACAGAGTTTTAGGTGCAAGTGAGCCAGATACACGTGTAAGGATGTTCATAGCAGCATTATTCATTCATAGTAGCCAAAAAGCTAAGGAAAATATCCAAATATCTATTAACCAAACAATAAGCAAACTGTAGTCTATTAAGTATAGAATATAACATATTCATTATGCAATGGAAAAATAATAATGCAAAAGAACAAAATACAGGTATGATTCATATGCAACATGAATAAGCTAACATAATGTTGAATAAAAGAAACCAGATACAAAATAATACATTTCATATGATTCAATGAATATGAAGTCCAGAGCCAGGCAAACCTAAATTATAGTGTTTAGAGACACATGTTTTGGGTGATCAAGTATGTGATAGTTCAGTTTGTGTGCCAACTTGGCTGGGCCTGGTTGAGTGGCTGGGCAGCGGGAGGTAGTATCCCCCTTGATGAGACTGGTAATCAACTCCATGATGGAATCTACTGTGAGCAGCTGAGTAGCTAGCTGCCTTAGGGAATGTGGTCTGCTTCCTATATGTAAGCAGAAGCCTTTGGGAATGGTCTCTAGCCTATGGCACGCTTGGATCCTGCATGTAGCCGTGTTACTGCTCAGCAGCCTATTATGCTCTGCCTACCTTGGGACTTACAATGGACTTGAATTAATGGCCTGCCATGTGGTTTGGTAACATGGGGCTGTACATTTTAACTTGTTGACCTTGGGTTTTTCAGCCTCAGCAGCCAGCAGCTGAGTGAAGAAAAGCCTCTAGTTCCTGTGGGCTGGGAGCAGGAGGCAGAGCTGGACCCCAAGTTTGAGGGGCTTTCACCCAGCCCCTAGAGAATGGCACTTTGAACTTGGACTTAAAGCCTCCAAACTGTAAGAGAATAAACTCCTGTTTGTTAAGGCCATCCCATTTGTGGTATATTCTTGTCAGAGCGGTCCTAGGTAACCAGAACAAAGTATAAGGAAAAAGAAGAATGTAAGTGCCATAAAAGTCAGTACAGTAGTTATTTCAAGAGGAGGAGGAAGGGAGTTTGGGAAAAGATATACCCATTTATTGCCATTTTTCCTTTATTTTAAAGGAGTTTTGCAAGGAAGTGAAATAATCACATGAGTTTAATCTGCTGTTTAGCTATGTTTTTGTTTGTTTGATGTTGTTGTTGGAGTTTTTTTTAGGAGATAGCACCAATGTGTGAAGGATAGACTAAAATCAGAAAAACCTGATGATAGTAGAGATCTATAGAGAGCTGTTGTAATAGTCAAATTTGAACACCCCCCATGTAGTTGGACCCAGCTATGGAGAAGGGGCAATCAGAATAGACTGTCATTATTAGGTGATTTGGTCATATGGCCTTTAAGAGTAATGGCAAATTAGATTCAGTTACTTATTAAGGAAATATTCTCTCTCTCTCAGTACCTCTAGGACTTATACAATGTACCAACAATCCAATTCAAAGATTGGATACATCTTAGTATGCTCACATACTGTGATTCTCAAGATCTTCCAGTTTATCTGGATTCATGCTACCCCCTCAGGTTCACTTCCATCAAATATTGGAATTTGGTCTAGAATTTCTTTCATTCATTTCAGTTCAACTGCAACCTGAGACTATCACTTGGCATTATCCAAACTATAGGTTTAGAAAGACAAGTAAAATTTAAGTACATTTTACTGGTTAAAGGTGGTAGAAAACTGGGAGACAGAGGAATCAGCATTTACTGTGTTCATCTTTAAAGCTAAGGTAATGATTTTAAATAGATATGTCATTTAATATTTGTGACAACCTTATAGGTATATATCATTCCTTTTGTACAAATAGGATCCGTGGTGGTACAGTAGTTAACCGCTGGGCTACTAACCAAAAGGTTGATGGTTGAAACCCACCAGGAACTCCATGGGAGAAAGATGTGGCAGTCTGCTTCCATAAACATTACATCCTTAGAAAACCTGTGGGACAGTTCTACTCTGTCTTATAGGGTGCTGTGAGTCTGATCTGACTCAGTGTCACTGCATTTGGTTATACAGATGAATAAACAGAGGACTTGAGTGCTTTAAAAGCATTCTCAAAGTTAGTAAAGTTATTTCAAAAAAAGAAAGAAAAGAAACCCAACCCATTGCCATAAGTTCATTTCAACTTATAGGGACCCTATAGACAGAGTGGGAGCTCTGGTAGCATAGTGCCTAAGGCACTTGACTGCTAACCAGAAGGCTGGTGGTTCAAACCCACCAGCCACTCCTCAGAAGGAAGATGGGGCAATCTACTTCCGTAGTGATACTGCCTTGGAAACCCAAGGAGGGGCTGCTATGGGTTGGGTCTGACTCGAGGGCACATAACAACAACAAACATAGACAGAGTAGAACCATCCCATAAGGTTTCCAAGGCTGTAATCTTTATGGAAACAGACTGTCTTTCTTCTGAGGAGCAGCTGGTGGGTTCAAATCAACAACCCTTCTATATTAGCAGTCGAAGTCATACAATCTGAAAAAATAAAGTTACAAACTCAGGAGAGTAAGTCGGTTCTGTGGTTGTTTTCTGTCCTGTCATTTATGAGTTTATGAAACTTCATTGTAACTGGAAATAATTCCAAAATCAGTTTTTAATTGAGATAATAATGCATCCCTGGCCCTTCTCACTGTTTCCCAATTGCTGTGGCAAAAGTGCTTCACTAAACTGAGACTAGGTCCACACCTTGCTAATAAGAGACATGGTTCATACTCAGTAGTTTGGACTTGGTGCCTAAATTAATACTGCCAGAAGATACACAGATCCATACTCTGTATTTTGAAATCTGGGCTTGTAGAAAAAGCATCACAAATTTAATGCTGATTACGTTTAGTTGTTAAGTCTATTCTGGCTGCCAAACAACAAAACAAAATAGTGATGATCACTGAATTTGTATCAATCCAGACTTTGTACTTACTTATTCATGAATGCTACACTGATTCCCACCCCCACCAAACTCATAAAAAGTTTATAAGAGTACAGAAGGGAACACACTGAAAAATGTTTAAATATTTAATAATTGAATGGCAACTTTTCAAATTATGCTGGAAAATTAAAGCCATCTTTCTTGTTCAAAGCAACAAACCTGCATTAGATTGAAATAGTTCTTTGCTTAAAAGAAACCCAAATCCCTGTTTATGTGTTTAGAATCTTCTTCTCTTGTATGGGGACATGGAAAAGTAATCATGTTTCCAGATCTACAGATAGCAAACCTTTGTTGGAATACCACTTTCTTTCAAATTTCTCTGGCCCAGATGACCTATTTAGCCATTCTCTAATCCATTTATACACATTGTCATAAGCACCTGATCATTTAAAACTGTTAGCTTCTTGATTTGAAGGCAAACCAGGTTTTAAATTTTATTCTTTTCAGTAACCAGAGCAGTGGTTCTCAGCATTGTCTGTAAGTAAGGACCAGCTGAGCGTCATAAAAAACACAGTGCTCAGGATATAGTCCAGACCAGGAATTGTTGTGAATGGGAACTAAGGATTACCACTTTAAACCTTAGTAGGTGATCTCTATATGTGTTCAAAGTTGAGAACTACTGATCTAGAACATCATAGCACCTAATAGGCATTCAATAAAAAGCTGATCATTGACTAACTTGAGAAATATGATAAGGATACTCTTAAAGTATTAGCTTGTTGCTGAATGTTCTGCCTTTCAGAAGCATGATTACTGACTGATAAATTGAGATGAGTGTAAAACCCAATTCTGGAAGTTAGTTGGTGTTATGGGCAAAGGATAACCAGTATTTTCCTAGGACAGAGGGTGGCAAGCTTTTTTTATTCTTAGAAGTTAAGCAACCTGCCAAAATTTGTTGTCAGAATAAAGACTAGGTTTCTAAAGCTGCTCTCAGATTTAAAGATTCAATAGATAAAAAATAAAGACTGATGAATCTCTTGGGTAGACCCAGAGATTAAATTTGTGACTTAACAGGCTGTCCTTGGTACTTGATTTTACCCTAAATCACAAAATATCTACAGCATGAGAAAGATAAGGCTGTGTGTCTTCTCAGAATGCCAGCATTACTGCACATCCAGCAAGCTTTGAGAGGACGCAGTATGCTATCAGCTAATCTTCCTTCAATCTCCCACAACTTTTCACCTACAAGTGTGATAAAGTACACTAGATTCTGATGGAAAACCAGGAGTTTCAAACGAATTATGTTTACACAGTCACTTTTTCCCAAGCATCTTCTCTTGTTGTTGTTGTTAGGTGCTGTCAAGCCAGATCCAACTCATAGTGACTCTATGTACAATAGGACGAAACACTGCCCAGTCCTGTGCCTGCTTCACAATCCTTGCTATACCTGAGGCCATCGTTGAAGTCACTGTGTGAATCCATCTTGTTGAGGGTCTTCCCCTTTTTTGCTGACCCCCCACTTTACCAAGCATGATATCTTTTTCCAGGGAATGGTCCCTTCTGACAATATCTCTCAGAGTTTCATTATCCTTGTTTCATTCTATATATGCTTGAAGATTTAAAAGTGTTTAGGAATTGTCTAACCTTTAGTGTAGTTATTTAAGTGAAATTGTTGCTGATTGGCTCACCTGAGAAGCACGTCAGCTCTTGTTGTTTGGCTGACTTCTGGAGAGCAATTTCCAAGTGATGTGGATTAGGTTTTTAACTGATTCTGGTTGTTATTGTTGTTAAGACTAATAACAGATCAGCATTTTCCTGTAAGGGTAAGAGGTTTTTTTTTTTTTTTTTTTTTTTCAGCACTGTTACTTCATTTTGTAAAATAGAAACTTCATTACTCATTTGTAAAATAAGTAGACTGGACCATATCAACATTTCTAGAAGTGTAAAGCTATACCTAAGTTCTGAGGCATGCAACCAAAGTAAATTTTCAAATGTGGTTTTCATTTAGAGCCCTGGCTTTCCTGAAATAAGCATTAGAATAGTAAATAAATCTCAAAAAATATAGTGCACTATTTTGTGTTAGTAGATGTATTAGCTTTATTGTAGCTGGTAGGCAAAGATAATTTGATGAAACTCTTGGAGGATGACACATTTCACAGTGAAATGTTTTTCCAACCTTTCCTTCATCAGATAAGTATAATAACCATTAGTAGTTTAAATGTGGCCATTTTAGGTCAATAGAAACTATGAACCCAAGTTTTTTAAGTGAATATTTCAAACTCAGTAATAGAATCCAAGAGACAGATTTTAATGTGACTCAATCAAATTATCCTATGGCTTTCATATATAACTCCTAAAGATAATCATTTCAATGGCACAGTATCAGCAAAATTTCCTGTATGTACCCACAATTCATGCTGAAAAAAACTTTTAAAAAGTTTCCATATAATGGAATTTTGGTACTTTTTCCTATTGTATGGAGAATGTATCCCACCTATCCCACCTTTTAGGAGCCCTGGTAATGCAGTGGATAAACACTCTGCTGATAACTAAAAGGTTATCAGTTTGAATCCACCAGCCACTCAATGGGAGAAAGATGTGGCTATAAAGATTACAGCCTCCAAAACTCTATGGGGGCAGTTGTACTGTCCTATAGGGTTGCTATAAGTCAGAATCTACTTGATGGCAACAGTTTTTGTTTTTGTTTTTTTTTTTAAATCCCGCCTTTTAGTTTGTGGTGGTTTGCATGTTACTATAATGCTGGAAGCTATGCCACCGATAGGCCACCTGATTCTACACTTGGCAAAGAGATCCCAATCCATTGATGGTGATCTCACCATCTATGTTGGTTCTCTAGTGCTGCTATAGGCGCTCTGGTAATGTAGTGCCTGAGGCACTTGACTGCTAACCAGAAGGCTGGCAGTTCAAACCCACCAGCCACTCCTCGGAAGGAAGGTTGGACAATCTATTTCCATAGTGATACTGCGTCAGAAACCCAAGGAGGGGTCGCTATGAGTCAGGTCCGACTCAACGGCACACAACAATAACAACAGTGCTACTATAACAGAAATACCACAAGTGGATGACTTTAACAAACAGGGATTTATTCTCTTAGAGTTTTAGGAGGCTAGAAGTCAGAGTTCAAAGTGCCAGCTCTAGGGGCTGGGTGAAAGTTCCTCGACCTTGGGCTTCAGCTGTGTGTCTCGCTCCCAGCCCACTTAAGTTCAAGGCTTCTCTTAAGCAGCTGTTGGCTGCTGAGGCTGACAAACCCAAAGTTAACAAGTAAAATGGCACAATCCCAAGATTGTTAAGCAACATGGCAGGCCACTAGTTCAAGTGCAGAAACAGTCCCAAAGTCAGAAGACAACATGGCAGGCTGTTGAATGATTTGGCTACATGCAGGGTACAAGCATTCCAAAAAACTCAAGACCTTTCTCAAAGCAATTTCTTATACAGAAGCAGAACACATCCCTAAGGCAGCTTACTCAGCTGCTCACAGTAGATTCCACCATGGAGTTGATTACCAGTCTCGTGATGGGGAATAACTACATCCAGCTGCCCAGCCACTCAAAACCAGGCCCAGATAAGTTGACATATAACCTTAACTAACACACCATCCAAAAGGTCCTTCCTCTTTTATCCTTGACCACATGTGAAATAGGCCCTGGGCATATATCTTATTTTGAGGCCAAGCAGCATTCTCAGTCTGCTAGCTCCTATAGAAAAGTTGGGGTCATTTTAATTCTTTAATAATCATAAACTTTAGTCCACACTCATAGTTCCCTTGATAGTACAATTCTCTCAAAAACTTTGCTTATTTATGCTTCCAGTCAGCAATATAAGCTAACAGTTGCATCTACAATTTTTAAGAACATGCTCCTCTTACTCCTTCCCATACTTAACTGAAGCACCTTGAGGCCAACAGGCATTGATAGAAGACTGACACTTTAGCACCCAATTCCTAAACCATTTTGTCTAAATGAAAAGATTTACTGGATGTTGGTATTTCTAAATTCTGAAGAGATATTAATCTTTGGGATGTGAGAATGAGAAATCAAAATTCCTGGGAACTCTCATATCACACAGAATGATTTTTCTGTATTTTTCATAACACAATAAAAACAAAACAAAACAAAACTCACCGCTGTGAAGTCTATTCAACTCATAGCAACCCCCTCCTTGGGTTTCTGAGGTGGTATCTCTACAGAAGTAGATTGTCCAATCTTCCTTCTGAGAAGTGGCTGGTGGGTTTGAACCACCAGCCTTCTGTTTAACAGTCAGATGCCTTAGGCACTACACCACCATTTTAAAATGTAGTGACTATAATAGGCAGTGAATGACTTTTCTGTGACAGAGTTATACTAAATGTTTCAGAGATACTGTTTTAAAAAAACATAATAAATGTTCATCTTTTTTTGAACTAATAAAATGTGACAAAAGTATGTATTTCAATACCAATATGTATTTCAATACCCAATATAGATATTTGATAATACAAAACATTAAATGAAGTAAATATTAATGTAACATAATGCCAAATAAAAATCATTTTTTAAAAAAACAAAATAGCACAAATATTGTTTAAAAGCTATTATTCTTAAAATGGTATTTATAAAAAACACAAACAATTAATGGACCTATCCAATAGTGCTGATATTTATTTTGTAACAAATATTCCAGACCTGAATATTTTCTTTCATTTTGCATTGATATTGGTCAAGTTGTTAAGACTGTGTCCAAAAGCATCTTCAAGTTGGTGTTAGGCCACACATTGTTTCACAGACGCTCCTTTTTTTTTTTAATGATGAAAATATTTTATCTGCTTGTCCTCAGTTTGGTCTTGCTTTTTGTCAATCAAGATTGTTTTTGCTAATTTAGAGTTTAGAATCATTTCTGATTTCACTTCAGAATGCTCTACATTTCCATCTTCTCTTTGCATTTTTTGTTACACCATTTACCAACAAAACAAAACAAAACAAAAACAAACCCAGTAGTCCTTGGGAGATAAGCAAACACTAAAAAATGCCAACAAATTTATTTGGTAGTTGTGGGAGCTCTGGTGGTGTAGTGCCTAAGGCATGTGACTGCTCACCAGAAGGCTGGTGATTCAAACCCACCAGCCACTCCTTGAAAGGAAGATTGGGCAATCTACTTCCATAGACACCACCTCAGAAACCCAAGGAGGGGTCGCTATGAGTCTCAATTGACTCGTTGGAAGTGAGTTTGGTTTTTTTTTTTTTTTTGTTTGTTTGTTGGTAGTTGTTCTGGTTACCTAGTGCTACTCTGACAAGAATATACCACAAATGAGATGGCCTTAACAATCAGCAGTATATTCTCTTAGTTTGGAGGCTTTAAGTCCAAGTTCAAAGTGCCAGGCTCTAGGGGCTGGGTGAAAGCCCCTTGACCTTGGGCTTCAGCTCTGCCTCCTGCTCCCGGGCCACTGGAGCTAGAGGCGTTTCTTCACTCAGACAGCTGCTAGCTGCTGAGGCTGACAAACCCAAGGTTGACAGGTAAAAAGGCACAGTCCTGATGTTACCAAACCACATGGCAGACCATTAATTTAAGTCCAAGGTCGGCAGAGCATGGCAGTGGCTGAACAGCGACATGGCTACATGCAGGGTCCAAGTGTGCCATAAGCTAGACACCATTCCCAAAGCTGCTGCTTATATATGGGAAGCAGACCACATACCCAAAGCAGCTGCTCAGTAGCTTGTGGTAGATCCTGCCATGGAGTTGATTGCCATTCTCATCATGGGGAATAACTACCACCAGCTGCCCAACCACTCAACCAGGCCCAGCCAAGTTGACACACAAACATAACCACCACAGTATTTAATGTTATGTATCAACTTGGTTTGGCCTGGTTTTGAGTGGCTGCACAGGTGGATATAGTTATTTCCCATGATAAGACTGGTAATCAACTCCATGGTGGAATCTACTGGAGCAGCTGAGTAGCTGTCTTAGGGATGTGCATATAAGGAGAAGCATTGAGAAATGTCTCTGAGCTTTTGGCATGCTTGCATCCTGGATGTAGCCAAGTCATCATTCAGCAGTCTGCCATGATTGCCAGCCCATCTTGGGACAATTTCTGGACTTAAATTAGTGGCCTGACATGTTGTTTGGTAATCTTGGGATTGTGCCATTTTACTTGTTGACCTTGGGCTTGTTAATGTCAGCATCCAGCAGTTGCCTGAGTGGAGAGACACCTCTAGCTCCAGCGGGCTGGAAGCAAGAGGCAGAACTGAAGCCCAAGGTCACGGAGCTTTCACCCTGCCTCTAGAGCTGGCACTTTGAATGTGGGCTTCTGGCCTCCTAAACTGTAAGAGAATAAACTCCTGTTTGTTAAAGCCACCCATTTGCTGTTAAAGCAGCACTAGGTAACCAAAACAGTAGTATTTGAATAACACTGGATCTCTTATCAAGGCTAACAAAACCACACATAATCACAAGCTGAAATTGCCAATTTAAGAATTCATTTTGCTTCCAAAACTTATTTCCTAAAACACATTGATAGAATTTGTATAAAATATACTATGCATTGGAGTGCTGTTGGTGCAGTGGCCACCAGCCACTCTGCAGAAGGAAGATGGGGAGATCTACTTCCGTAAAGATTTACTACCTTGGAAACCCAATGGGGGTTGCTATGAGTGGGAAATGACTTGATGGCAATGAGTTTTGGTTTTTATACTATGTGTTAGGAAAGCGAGGAAGTACAGAAGTTAAAGTGAAAGCAAGGAAAGAAAAAATAGCCACGACCTTGACAGATCAGAGCAGGCTTTATTGAAGAAAAGCCCATGAAGGATGACTCTGGAAGCAACATAGACAACGCCAGTTGTAGAGTAGAGCCCCACCTGGGGGAAGTGTTTTCCCCTTTTATAGGGATCTCTGGCGTGCACAGGTTTTACAAGAGTTGCAGTTTCCAAGAAGTGGGGTTGTTTTTGACAAGGCTGGGGGGGGGTGTCTGCAGGTGGAATTTATATTTGAGGTTTCACAAGGTGGGAAGGGTGTGGGGTTTGCAAGCGGAACTTATCTCTAATGTTTCTCAAGGCAGGGGAGGGTGTGGGGTCTGCAGGTGGAATTTATCTTTGAGGTTTCAGGGTGTCTTAGCCAAGTTTAGAGTAACCAGTTAGATCCTTCATTCCAGACTCTAAAAGGATATAAGAGGGAGGAGGGTCAACACCATCATATCTGACTGCTTCCTGCTGGACAGTGGGGAGAGGTTGTTCTGTTGTCCCTTTGTTGAGTCTGGAGAAGGAACATAGCTTTCACATGACCTTGGGTGGTTGCTTGAGTGATTGCTGCCACCTGTCCAGTTAAGAAGCATTGTACCAGGCTGATGAAACAAGGGAGAAAGGAACAAATTAGGAGTAGGCTAATAAAGGGAATTATAAGAGGTATGAGCCAGGATGGCAGACTTCCTAGGAACCAGAAGGGAGATGTTGTTGCTTGGACTTGGAGTTTGTTGGCTAAATCTCTGAGGCACTGTGAGCCATCTTGAACTAGGTGTGATTGGTTGGTATAGAAGCAGCATTGCTCTTGTAGAACAGCAAATATTCCCCCATGGGCAGCAGTGAGAAGGTCCAAGCCTTGTCTATTCTGTAGTACTACTGCCGCTAATGAGTCAAATTGGTTTTGGAGGGAGATTAATTGGTTTGAGATCTCTTCTAAGATGGCAGCTAGCTACTTAGACAGCAGGGTAAGGTGATGTATGGAGATTCCTAGGCCAGCAGTCCCTCTTCCAATTCCTGAAATAATTCTGAGGGAGGTAAGTCGTGAAATGAGCTGGATCACTCTTTGCTGCCTTATTGGGGTATTATGGGACACTGAGATAGGGATTGGGGTGTTTGGAGTAAAGATATTAATTCAGGATAGGTGTGCTAAAGTGCAGGTTCCCATCCAGTTGTTAGTGAGACATAGATAGACATTTGTGCCCATACCCAAAAGAGTCCGAACGCAAAGTCAAGGCAGGGAGAGAGGTAGAACTCTGTGACTTGAAAGATTTTACCTGCATCAGGTCATTTGGTGTTCTCTCGCTTATGCCAAAAGGTAATCGAATGTCCTAGGCTCATGGTGGTCAGGGGTTGAAATGACACAAGCATCCTGCTATTGAGGGAAGGGGATCTCTTGAATCAGCCTGAGGGTATTGAGATCTATAAAAATTCGAGTATACTTTTTTTCTGTTAGGGAGAGGAGACAGCATGTGTCCTTTGTATCTGCTGGGGTTGTGGGAGATGTCCACCTATTTCCCATTCCAGGAATGTCAGGATGAGCTCTTCACCCTTGACAATAGAGACTACCTGGGGAGGTTCCAGTGATGGAGATTGTGGGTGGTGTTGTGATCCTAAGATAAGATGTAGCCCCAGCCTGGAGGGGAAGGTTAAGGTGACCCAGTGGGCTTGGGACAGAGAGTGTAAACTTGCAGGCTATTTGTGATAGGGACCCAACTTCAGAAGATCCCGGAAGGGCCAATGGGAGATGCAAAGAGGGGTTTGGTATGCTAGGGTGACACAAGCCTGAATAGGCCTGCGGATGAGGCACTGGTGAGGTTGGAGGGTGTCTAAGGCCATTTTGAAGTTATTGATATTGGCCCTCTTGAGGAGATCTTCTCCTCTTTTCTAAGTGTCACCACGTAATGTTTTGAAATCTGGGCACAGGTCTAAATGGTAGTGCAATCCGGCAGGTGGAGACACTGGAAAAGCTTGGTTAGCAGCTTGTGAGAGATGGATGCAGACCTAGCATGCTGGTGCCAATGAAGAATTGGATTGTTTGAGGAGGAAAGTGGTTAAATGAATTGTTTGATTGAGATACTCAGGTAATGCAAGGGTTAGGGTCAGGGGGAGAAAGGGTACCAGGTGGAGGAGACACACTGATGAGGGTTAGGAGGAGGACAAAGGAAAAGAATGAGATTTGAAGAGGAGAAAGGGCAGAAAAAGTACACTGGAGCCACAGTTCCTGAATGAGGTTCAAAATGTCCTCCAGAGTCCAGATGAGGAAAGGGTACCACAGAGGTCCTCAATTATTGAGAATAAGAAATATTTAAAAGTAGAGATAGACAATGACATATGAAGAGATGTTATTCCTCTTCAGTTATGGTGGGAAGTAGAGTGATCTTCAGCGAGATTGGTCCTATCGGGGTGGAATGGTAGGGTGGTGTGAAACGCTTTTTTTAAGTTAGACAAATGCACCCAGGAGGGTTTCCCTTCGAGATTTGCTGTAGTGGGTGTGGTAAGGATAACCTTGAAGGGATCCGTCCATTTAGGGGATAAGGAGTCTGAGGAGTCTTATTGAGCTAAATAAACTAAGTTTCCTGAGTTAAGGGGATTGAGGGTGAATGGGTAGGTTGCTGACTATAAATATCTGCATATTTCCAAAGGGTTTTATGGGCGGGGGTGGGGTGGGGGGTGGAATAGAGAACTGGGGAGAGACAGGAGGAGAGGGGGAAAGCCAAGTGGTAGGAGTGGTCTTCCGTATAAAAGTTCAAAGGGTAATAGGAGGAGGGTTTTTTTAGGGAGAGTTCGAAGTTTCAGTAAGGCCAGAGGTAGAAGTTCTACCCGTGTTTTTGGTGTTTCTGAAAACAATTTGGTAAGGATGTTTTTTAGGATTCAATTGGTTCTTTCTATCTTTTCTGAGGGTTGGGGGTAATAGGGAATATGGAACTTCCAGGGGATTTCAAGATAAAATACTATATTCTGGGTGATGGTGGATGTGAATTCAGGTCCAATGTCAGATTGAAAAGAAGTGGGGACCCTGAAGTAGGGAATGATTTCCCGAATTAAGATAGAGGAAACCATAGAGCCTCTTTTATTGGTGGTGGGATAGGCTTCAACCCATCCTGTGAAGGTATCCACTAGGATTAAGAGATATTTATATTTCTGGGCTGGGGGCATGTGGGTGAAATTGATTTGCCAGTCTGATGCTGGGAGAGAGCCTCTAGCCTGATGGGTTGGGAAAGTAGGGGGTCTGATGTTGGAATCTGGGTTGGATTTCAAGCAAATTGTGCAAGTGGAGGAGAGTTGATGTAGAAAGGAAAGTCAGTGGGGGTGAGGTTCAGGAAAGTCTCAGTGAAGATTTGAAGGGATCTAGTGTCTGGGTGAAAAAGGGAATGTAAATACCAGATAATGGACCTAACTTGGTCAGAAGAAAGGTTCATTTTAGTGGGAGTCCAAGTGGTGGTTGAAAAGAGGGTTTTCAGGATGGGTTCTCCCAGAGCTGCTTTTTTTTAGCTAGTTGGTCCACTATATTGTTCAAATAGGAGATGTACTGTTTGTTATGCTGGTGCCCATGACAGTGGATTACAGCTGCTTTTTTGGGGGATAGGGTGGCTTTTAATAGTTTTTGGATTAAGGTTCCATTGGTAATTGGGGTGCTTTTTTGTGTTAGGATACCCTGTTCTCTCTGTATCAGGATATTGGAATGGATTATGTTATAAGAATATTTTGAATCCTTAAAAATGTTGATAATTTGATCAGAAGCTAGTGTGAGCACCCAAGTCAAAGCTCTTAATTCTGCTTGTTGGAACATGGTTCCATCTGGTGAAGATTTGGCCTTGATAATTTTATGAAGGGGGTCATGGGGATTGGAATTGTGACAACCCTGAATGATGGCATAGCCCACTTTGGATAGGTGGATCTTGTGAGTGCTCCCATCGATGAACCAATTGGGAGCTCCATCAATGTATGTGTCAGTTATAAGTCGAGAATTTCAGAACAGGTATGAGGCTGTCTTTCTGACTGAGGGTCTGGAAGTGAATCAGGTAATAAAGTGGTGGGGTTTATGGTTGTGCAGCGTTGAAAAGTGACATTAGGGTTTAAAAGGTGAGCATGTAATAGTTGAACATGGGGGGGAGGTAGAGACAGAAAAGCTTTATGGCTGATTAAATTGGAGAGAGAGTGGGAGGATATTAAAATTAAGGGTTGGTGTAGGGTTATTTTATCTGCTTCAGGAATTAATATAACAGCAGTGGCCAAAGTTCAGAGGCACAGGGGCCATCCTTTATAGACTGGATCTAATTGCTTAGATAGGAATGCTACCAGCTGGACAGTGTCTCCCAATTTTTGGCTGAGGAGTCTTAAAGCCTATCCCTTGCTTGAATGTATGTATATAAAAAATGGTTTGGATGGGTTGGGTAGGTATAGGGTGGTGGTTTTCTGAAGTGAGTTTTTCAGAAGATTGAGAGGGGTATTCAGGCTTTTAGGGTTCTCAAGAGGGTCTTCCAAATTTCCGTTTGTAGCAGAATATTGTTGTTTTTGTTATGTACCGTCGAGTCGGATCCGACTCATAGTGACCCCTCCTTGGGTTTCCTAGGCAGTATCACTACGGAAGTATTTTGCCCCATCTTCCTTCCAAGGAGTGGCTGGTGGGTTAGAACTGCCAGCCTTCTGGTTAGCAGTCAAGTGCCTTAGGCACTATGCTACCAGAGATCCTTAGCAGAGTATAGGGTGTGAGATATAAAGGAGAAATTAGGAATCCAAATATGAAAGAAATTAAAGAGACCTAGGAGGGATAGGAGCTCTCTTTTTGTGGACAAATGGGGTGTATCTAAAAGTGCAGTTAGTCTTTGGGAGGTATGGTGCAGGTGGAAGGGATGAGGGAAAGGCCTAGGTATTGAACAGAGGTAGAGATAAGTTGTGCCTTGGAGTAGGAGACTTGGTAGCCCCATTTGGCAAGTGTGTTAAGAAGAAGTGTGGTGTGGGTCATGCAGTCCTGCCAGGTCTGGCTGCAAAGAAGAAGGTCATCTACATACTGGAATAGGGTACTGGGACTGAGGCTCAGGGAAAGGAGGTCTCATTGTAGAGCCTGTCCAAAATAGTGGGGACTGTCCCTGAATCTCTGTGGGAGCACTCTTCATGTAAGCTGTTGTGATTTAAGGGAATTGGAGTCAGTCCAGGTGAAGGTGAAAAGAGGGTGTGATTGGGAGTCCAAAGGAATGGTAAAAAAGGCATCCTTAAGGTCTAAGACAGTGAAATGGGAGGTCTGGGGTGGAATAGTGAATAAAAGGATATAAGGATTTGGAACAACAGGGTGAGTCAGTTTCGATAGCTTCATTATCTTTTGTAAATCCTGGACTAATCTATACTGACCATTAGGCTTCTTTATGCCTAATATGGGGGTGTTGTGGGGTGAGTTGATAGGGATTAAAAGTTTGGATATCAAGAGATGGGAAGTGATCAGCTTGAGGCCCTGGAGAGTTGGAGAGGAAAGGGGGTATTGGGTGACTGTAATAGTTGATCCAGGGTTTTTAAGTTTGACTACAACTGGGGTATGATGAAAGGCTATTCTGGGACACAGTCAGTATCCCAAAAAGCTGGATTTACATCTCAGAGGGAAGGGTCCAGGGGTGTAGGAGAAGGTTTGGTATGGGAAGATTTGGAAAGGGATAGATCACTCCAGGTGTGAAGTAAGAACATGGTTGTGGTATTTAAAGGGGGAAGGTAAATGGAGGCTCCTAGCTTATGAAGGATGTCTTGTCCTAATAAGGGAACTGAGCATTGGGGAACTACAATAAAGGAGTGAGTAAAGGTTATATTTCCAAATGAGGATAAGAGTGGTTGGGTTTTTCAGGGGTAGGAAATGGATCCTGACACTCCCATGATAGGTTGAGGGCTCTCAACAGATGGTCCAGACCAGCATGTTAGGAGAGAGATGCCCCAGTGTTGATCACCAAAGAAATAGTTTGGCCAGTCACTGTCCCCGTGACCCTGGGCTCCTCAGGCTCACCACACGTGGTGACGAGGGCAGCGGAGTGCGGGCCCCCTCATTCTAATAACTGAGGGTATGGGTTTTCAGGCTTTGAGGATAGCTGTACCGAGGGTCGGGGTGGCCACCCCTTGGGGCAGTCTATCTTCCATGTCTGCACTGTTCACAGGAGGGGCATGGTTTGTTTGGCGGTCGAGGATTGGGGTACACTTTGGCCCAGTGTCCATGATTGCCACACCTGAAACAGGCCCTTGGAGGCTGTGTTAATTTTGAGGTTCGTCTCTGGGTCTGGGAGGGCTGTTGGCTAGAGTTTTGTTCAGCTTTGGGACCCTGAAGCACTACGGCTAGGAGCTGGCACTTTATTTTAAGGTGGTTCTCTTTTTCCCTTTTGGCCTCCTCTTTCTATTATTAAATACTTTAAAGGTGAGGTGTAAAAGGTCCCTTTGGGATGTTTGGGGACTTTGTTCAAGTTTCTGAAGTTTCCTCCTGATATCTGGGGCTGAATGGCTGATAAATTGGACATGTAGGAAGACAGTGCCCTTGGGGGTAGTAAGAGCAAGATTGGTATATTTGGTAATGGCTTCCGTCAGACGGGTCATGAAAAGAGGGTTTTCGCCAGGCTTCTGTGTAACTTCTCTAATTTTTCGTACTTAACCTGGGTGTGGGTAATTTTAACATTCCTTCCACTAGACAAGTGATCATGTGATCTTGGTGGGTAATGCTGAGGCCTCCTGGCTGATATGTCCAGGCTGGCTCACTAGTTGGAAGGGCTTGATCAGTTACTGGGTTATTATCTCTATTTTGACCATGGAGCCAGTCAGCTTGGTCCTGTGCTGTCTGCCAGACCATTTGTCTGGGGTTAGAGTGGCAGTGAGGATATAGTAAATATCTGACCAGGTAAGGTGATAAGCTTGTGTAAGGTGGAGGAATTCCTTACAAAATTTGACTCGATTCTCCAAGAAAGACCCCAGCTTTTCCTATATTTGGGACATGTTTGCCATTGAGAAAGGAACATGGACCGGACTGGTCCCTCAACTTCCGCCACCTCCCTTAAAGGAAACATGGGTTGGTGTTGGAGTGCTGTTTTTGATCAGGTGACTGGGGGTGAAGGAAGGGAAAGGGGGGTAGGGCCTGGGGGAGGAGCTGGAACGGGAGGTGGGGTAATGGGGTCTGAGGCAGGAGGGGGTGGGGAGGGTGGTCTGCTGGAATTTTGGGGTTGATAAGGGGGTTCATCTGCTAGGTCAGAATCGGTGAAAGTTGGGCTGAAGGGGGAACAAATGGGACGTCTCGCAGGGTAGGTTTCTTAGAAGTTTTGGGGAAAGGAGTATCAGCAAGTAAAAGTTGGAGGGGGGAGCATGATTTGCAAATTGAAGGTTGAGAGCGGAGATAAAAGAAGACTTGGACATAGGGAACCTCAGACCATTTGCCATTTCAGTGAAGGAAGTTATCAAGATCTTGTAAGATGTTTGGGTCAAATGTTCCAAATTCAAGCCATCAACTACCATTATCTAATTGATATTGAGGCCAAATGTGGGTGAGTAGTCTGAGGAGAATTTTGGGTTTTATATCCGGGGCCAGATACAAGGTTCTGAGGTTTTCGAGAAGGCACTTGAGGGTGAGGTGGATGGAGGTGTAGACGGACCAGCTCCCATGCCTGGGAAACTGGGAGAAAGACAGGATAAGAGAGAAAAAGGAGAGCTGGAGAAGGCTAAAAAGCCGGGGCTCCAGCTTGTCAGAGAGCGTCCTCACTGACTTGCCATGCTGGGTCAGGCCCTCTCAGGGAAGGAGGACGTCTCCCAAACCTTCGCTGAAGAGGGGTCCAGATGGTGATAAAACACTGGAGGTTCACTGCAGGGTACCTCTGCAGAGGACCAGAAATCGAATAGGGAAGAGAGGATGAGAGGGGGTGACAAAAGGGGACTCCTGGAGTCCGGATGGTGATAATACACCAGATGGTCACTGCAGGGTGTCTCTGCAGGGGACTGGAAATTGAACAGGGAAAAGAGGACAAAAGGGGGTGACAAAAGGGGACTTAACTGGCCCTGAGAAGTGTTAGGCCGAAGCAAACCCAAGCCCACCAACATTTCAGTTAGCAGCTTCCTCTGGGTGTCAGGCCCTGATGAGACAGCCTGATAAGACAACCAAAGTGACAGAACCCGCCCAGACTAGAAAGTCCCATGCAGTGGCAAACTTCCTCTTGTGAAGCCTCCTCATGCTAATTAAGTACAGACCCATGCTAACAGCTAATTGGACCCCACCAGAGTATTGAGATCTATAAAAATTCGAGTATACTTTTTTTCTGTTAGGGAGAGGAGACAGCATGTGTCCTTTGTATCTGCTGGGGTTGTGGGAGATGTCCACCTATTTCCCATTCCAGGAATGTCAGGATGAGCTCTTCACCCTTGACAATAGAGACTACCTGGGGAGGTTCCAGTGATGGAGATTGTGGGTGGTGTTGTGATCCTAAGATAAGATGTAGCCCCAGCCTGGAGGGGAAGGTTAAGGTGACCCAGTGGGCTTGGGACAGAGAGTGTAAACTTGCAGGCTATTTGTGATAGGGACCCAACTTCAGAAGATCCCGGAAGGGCCAATGGGAGATGCAAAGAGGGGTTTGGTATGCTAGGGTGACACAAGCCTGAATAGGCCTGCGGATGAGGCACTGGTGAGGTTGGAGGGTGTCTAAGGCCATTTTGAAGTTATTGATATTGGCCCTCTTGAGGAGATCTTCTCCTCTTTTCTAAGTGTCACCACGTAATGTTTTGAAATCTGGGCACAGGTCTAAATGGTAGTGCAATCCGGCAGGTGGAGACACTGGAAAAGCTTGGTTAGCAGCTTGTGAGAGATGGATGCAGACCTAGCATGCTGGTGCCAATGAAGAATTGGATTGTTTGAGGAGGAAAGTGGTTAAATGAATTGTTTGATTGAGATACTCAGGTAATGCAAGGGTTAGGGTCAGGGGGAGAAAGGGTACCAGGTGGAGGAGACACACTGATGAGGGTTAGGAGGAGGACAAAGGAAAAGAATGAGATTTGAAGAGGAGAAAGGGCAGAAAAAGTACACTGGAGCCACAGTTCCTGAATGAGGTTCAAAATGTCCTCCAGAGTCCAGATGAGGAAAGGGTACCACAGAGGTCCTCAATTATTGAGAATAAGAAATATTTAAAAGTAGAGATAGACAATGACATATGAAGAGATGTTATTCCTCTTCAGTTATGGTGGGAAGTAGAGTGATCTTCAGCGAGATTGGTCCTATCGGGGTGGAATGGTAGGGTGGTGTGAAACGCTTTTTTTAAGTTAGACAAATGCACCCAGGAGGGTTTCCCTTCGAGATTTGCTGTAGTGGGTGTGGTAAGGATAACCTTGAAGGGATCCGTCCATTTAGGGGATAAGGAGTCTGAGGAGTCTTATTGAGCTAAATAAACTAAGTTTCCTGAGTTAAGGGGATTGAGGGTGAATGGGTAGGTTGCTGACTATAAATATCTGCATATTTCCAAAGGGTTTTATGGGCGGGGGTGGGGTGGGGGGTGGAATAGAGAACTGGGGAGAGACAGGAGGAGAGGGGGAAAGCCAAGTGGTAGGAGTGGTCTTCCGTATAAAAGTTCAAAGGGTAATAGGAGGAGGGTTTTTTTAGGGAGAGTTCGAAGTTTCAGTAAGGCCAGAGGTAGAAGTTCTACCCGTGTTTTTGGTGTTTCTGAAAACAATTTGGTAAGGATGTTTTTTAGGATTCAATTGGTTCTTTCTATCTTTTCTGAGGGTTGGGGGTAATAGGGAATATGGAACTTCCAGGGGATTTCAAGATAAAATACTATATTCTGGGTGATGGTGGATGTGAATTCAGGTCCAATGTCAGATTGAAAAGAAGTGGGGACCCTGAAGTAGGGAATGATTTCCCGAATTAAGATAGAGGAAACCATAGAGCCTCTTTTATTGGTGGTGGGATAGGCTTCAACCCATCCTGTGAAGGTATCCACTAGGATTAAGAGATATTTATATTTCTGGGCTGGGGGCATGTGGGTGAAATTGATTTGCCAGTCTGATGCTGGGAGAGAGCCTCTAGCCTGATGGGTTGGGAAAGTAGGGGGTCTGATGTTGGAATCTGGGTTGGATTTCAAGCAAATTGTGCAAGTGGAGGAGAGTTGATGTAGAAAGGAAAGTCAGTGGGGGTGAGGTTCAGGAAAGTCTCAGTGAAGATTTGAAGGGATCTAGTGTCTGGGTGAAAAAGGGAATGTAAATACCAGATAATGGACCTAACTTGGTCAGAAGAAAGGTTCATTTTAGTGGGAGTCCAAGTGGTGGTTGAAAAGAGGGTTTTCAGGATGGGTTCTCCCAGAGCTGCTTTTTTTTAGCTAGTTGGTCCACTATATTGTTCAAATAGGAGATGTACTGTTTGTTATGCTGGTGCCCATGACAGTGGATTACAGCTGCTTTTTTGGGGGATAGGGTGGCTTTTAATAGTTTTTGGATTAAGGTTCCATTGGTAATTGGGGTGCTTTTTTGTGTTAGGATACCCTGTTCTCTCTGTATCAGGATATTGGAATGGATTATGTTATAAGAATATTTTGAATCCTTAAAAATGTTGATAATTTGATCAGAAGCTAGTGTGAGCACCCAAGTCAAAGCTCTTAATTCTGCTTGTTGGAACATGGTTCCATCTGGTGAAGATTTGGCCTTGATAATTTTATGAAGGGGGTCATGGGGATTGGAATTGTGACAACCCTGAATGATGGCATAGCCCACTTTGGATAGGTGGATCTTGTGAGTGCTCCCATCGATGAACCAATTGGGAGCTCCATCAATGTATGTGTCAGTTATAAGTCGAGAATTTCAGAACAGGTATGAGGCTGTCTTTCTGACTGAGGGTCTGGAAGTGAATCAGGTAATAAAGTGGTGGGGTTTATGGTTGTGCAGCGTTGAAAAGTGACATTAGGGTTTAAAAGGTGAGCATGTAATAGTTGAACATGGGGGGGAGGTAGAGACAGAAAAGCTTTATGGCTGATTAAATTGGAGAGAGAGTGGGAGGATATTAAAATTAAGGGTTGGTGTAGGGTTATTTTATCTGCTTCAGGAATTAATATAACAGCAGTGGCCAAAGTTCAGAGGCACAGGGGCCATCCTTTATAGACTGGATCTAATTGCTTAGATAGGAATGCTACCAGCTGGACAGTGTCTCCCAATTTTTGGCTGAGGAGTCTTAAAGCCTATCCCTTGCTTGAATGTATGTATATAAAAAATGGTTTGGATGGGTTGGGTAGGTATAGGGTGGTGGTTTTCTGAAGTGAGTTTTTCAGAAGATTGAGAGGGGTATTCAGGCTTTTAGGGTTCTCAAGAGGGTCTTCCAAATTTCCGTTTGTAGCAGAATATTGTTGTTTTTGTTATGTACCGTCGAGTCGGATCCGACTCATAGTGACCCCTCCTTGGGTTTCCTAGGCAGTATCACTACGGAAGTATTTTGCCCCATCTTCCTTCCAAGGAGTGGCTGGTGGGTTAGAACTGCCAGCCTTCTGGTTAGCAGTCAAGTGCCTTAGGCACTATGCTACCAGAGATCCTTAGCAGAGTATAGGGTGTGAGATATAAAGGAGAAATTAGGAATCCAAATATGAAAGAAATTAAAGAGACCTAGGAGGGATAGGAGCTCTCTTTTTGTGGACAAATGGGGTGTATCTAAAAGTGCAGTTAGTCTTTGGGAGGTATGGTGCAGGTGGAAGGGATGAGGGAAAGGCCTAGGTATTGAACAGAGGTAGAGATAAGTTGTGCCTTGGAGTAGGAGACTTGGTAGCCCCATTTGGCAAGTGTGTTAAGAAGAAGTGTGGTGTGGGTCATGCAGTCCTGCCAGGTCTGGCTGCAAAGAAGAAGGTCATCTACATACTGGAATAGGGTACTGGGACTGAGGCTCAGGGAAAGGAGGTCTCATTGTAGAGCCTGTCCAAAATAGTGGGGACTGTCCCTGAATCTCTGTGGGAGCACTCTTCATGTAAGCTGTTGTGATTTAAGGGAATTGGAGTCAGTCCAGGTGAAGGTGAAAAGAGGGTGTGATTGGGAGTCCAAAGGAATGGTAAAAAAGGCATCCTTAAGGTCTAAGACAGTGAAATGGGAGGTCTGGGGTGGAATAGTGAATAAAAGGATATAAGGATTTGGAACAACAGGGTGAGTCAGTTTCGATAGCTTCATTATCTTTTGTAAATCCTGGACTAATCTATACTGACCATTAGGCTTCTTTATGCCTAATATGGGGGTGTTGTGGGGTGAGTTGATAGGGATTAAAAGTTTGGATATCAAGAGATGGGAAGTGATCAGCTTGAGGCCCTGGAGAGTTGGAGAGGAAAGGGGGTATTGGGTGACTGTAATAGTTGATCCAGGGTTTTTAAGTTTGACTACAACTGGGGTATGATGAAAGGCTATTCTGGGACACAGTCAGTATCCCAAAAAGCTGGATTTACATCTCAGAGGGAAGGGTCCAGGGGTGTAGGAGAAGGTTTGGTATGGGAAGATTTGGAAAGGGATAGATCACTCCAGGTGTGAAGTAAGAACATGGTTGTGGTATTTAAAGGGGGAAGGTAAATGGAGGCTCCTAGCTTATGAAGGATGTCTTGTCCTAATAAGGGAACTGAGCATTGGGGAACTACAATAAAGGAGTGAGTAAAGGTTATATTTCCAAATGAGGATAAGAGTGGTTGGGTTTTTCAGGGGTAGGAAATGGATCCTGACACTCCCATGATAGGTTGAGGGCTCTCAACAGATGGTCCAGACCAGCATGTTAGGAGAGAGATGCCCCAGTGTTGATCACCAAAGAAATAGTTTGGCCAGTCACTGTCCCCGTGACCCTGGGCTCCTCAGGCTCACCACACGTGGTGACGAGGGCAGCGGAGTGCGGGCCCCCTCATTCTAATAACTGAGGGTATGGGTTTTCAGGCTTTGAGGATAGCTGTACCGAGGGTCGGGGTGGCCACCCCTTGGGGCAGTCTATCTTCCATGTCTGCACTGTTCACAGGAGGGGCATGGTTTGTTTGGCGGTCGAGGATTGGGGTACACTTTGGCCCAGTGTCCATGATTGCCACACCTGAAACAGGCCCTTGGAGGCTGTGTTAATTTTGAGGTTCGTCTCTGGGTCTGGGAGGGCTGTTGGCTAGAGTTTTGTTCAGCTTTGGGACCCTGAAGCACTACGGCTAGGAGCTGGCACTTTATTTTAAGGTGGTTCTCTTTTTCCCTTTTGGCCTCCTCTTTCTATTATTAAATACTTTAAAGGTGAGGTGTAAAAGGTCCCTTTGGGATGTTTGGGGACTTTGTTCAAGTTTCTGAAGTTTCCTCCTGATATCTGGGGCTGAATGGCTGATAAATTGGACATGTAGGAAGACAGTGCCCTTGGGGGTAGTAAGAGCAAGATTGGTATATTTGGTAATGGCTTCCGTCAGACGGGTCATGAAAAGAGGGTTTTCGCCAGGCTTCTGTGTAACTTCTCTAATTTTTCGTACTTAACCTGGGTGTGGGTAATTTTAACATTCCTTCCACTAGACAAGTGATCATGTGATCTTGGTGGGTAATGCTGAGGCCTCCTGGCTGATATGTCCAGGCTGGCTCACTAGTTGGAAGGGCTTGATCAGTTACTGGGTTATTATCTCTATTTTGACCATGGAGCCAGTCAGCTTGGTCCTGTGCTGTCTGCCAGACCATTTGTCTGGGGTTAGAGTGGCAGTGAGGATATAGTAAATATCTGACCAGGTAAGGTGATAAGCTTGTGTAAGGTGGAGGAATTCCTTACAAAATTTGACTCGATTCTCCAAGAAAGACCCCAGCTTTTCCTATATTTGGGACATGTTTGCCATTGAGAAAGGAACATGGACCGGACTGGTCCCTCAACTTCCGCCACCTCCCTTAAAGGAAACATGGGTTGGTGTTGGAGTGCTGTTTTTGATCAGGTGACTGGGGGTGAAGGAAGGGAAAGGGGGGTAGGGCCTGGGGGAGGAGCTGGAACGGGAGGTGGGGTAATGGGGTCTGAGGCAGGAGGGGGTGGGGAGGGTGGTCTGCTGGAATTTTGGGGTTGATAAGGGGGTTCATCTGCTAGGTCAGAATCGGTGAAAGTTGGGCTGAAGGGGGAACAAATGGGACGTCTCGCAGGGTAGGTTTCTTAGAAGTTTTGGGGAAAGGAGTATCAGCAAGTAAAAGTTGGAGGGGGGAGCATGATTTGCAAATTGAAGGTTGAGAGCGGAGATAAAAGAAGACTTGGACATAGGGAACCTCAGACCATTTGCCATTTCAGTGAAGGAAGTTATCAAGATCTTGTAAGATGTTTGGGTCAAATGTTCCAAATTCAAGCCATCAACTACCATTATCTAATTGATATTGAGGCCAAATGTGGGTGAGTAGTCTGAGGAGAATTTTGGGTTTTATATCCGGGGCCAGATACAAGGTTCTGAGGTTTTCGAGAAGGCACTTGAGGGTGAGGTGGATGGAGGTGTAGACGGACCAGCTCCCATGCCTGGGAAACTGGGAGAAAGACAGGATAAGAGAGAAAAAGGAGAGCTGGAGAAGGCTAAAAAGCCGGGGCTCCAGCTTGTCAGAGAGCGTCCTCACTGACTTGCCATGCTGGGTCAGGCCCTCTCAGGGAAGGAGGACGTCTCCCAAACCTTCGCTGAAGAGGGGTCCAGATGGTGATAAAACACTGGAGGTTCACTGCAGGGTACCTCTGCAGAGGACCAGAAATCGAATAGGGAAGAGAGGATGAGAGGGGGTGACAAAAGGGGACTCCTGGAGTCCGGATGGTGATAATACACCAGATGGTCACTGCAGGGTGTCTCTGCAGGGGACTGGAAATTGAACAGGGAAAAGAGGACAAAAGGGGGTGACAAAAGGGGACTTAACTGGCCCTGAGAAGTGTTAGGCCGAAGCAAACCCAAGCCCACCAACATTTCAGTTAGCAGCTTCCTCTGGGTGTCAGGCCCTGATGAGACAGCCTGATAAGACAACCAAAGTGACAGAACCCGCCCAGACTAGAAAGTCCCATGCAGTGGCAAACTTCCTCTTGTGAAGCCTCCTCATGCTAATTAAGTACAGACCCATGCTAACAGCTAATTGGACCCCACCAGAGTATTGAGATCTATAAAAATTCGAGTATACTTTTTTTCTGTTAGGGAGAGGAGACAGCATGTGTCCTTTGTATCTGCTGGGGTTGTGGGAGATGTCCACCTATTTCCCATTCCAGGAATGTCAGGATGAGCTCTTCACCCTTGACAATAGAGACTACCTGGGGAGGTTCCAGTGATGGAGATTGTGGGTGGTGTTGTGATCCTAAGATAAGATGTAGCCCCAGCCTGGAGGGGAAGGTTAAGGTGACCCAGTGGGCTTGGGACAGAGAGTGTAAACTTGCAGGCTATTTGTGATAGGGACCCAACTTCAGAAGATCCCGGAAGGGCCAATGGGAGATGCAAAGAGGGGTTTGGTATGCTAGGGTGACACAAGCCTGAATAGGCCTGCGGATGAGGCACTGGTGAGGTTGGAGGGTGTCTAAGGCCATTTTGAAGTTATTGATATTGGCCCTCTTGAGGAGATCTTCTCCTCTTTTCTAAGTGTCACCACGTAATGTTTTGAAATCTGGGCACAGGTCTAAATGGTAGTGCAATCCGGCAGGTGGAGACACTGGAAAAGCTTGGTTAGCAGCTTGTGAGAGATGGATGCAGACCTAGCATGCTGGTGCCAATGAAGAATTGGATTGTTTGAGGAGGAAAGTGGTTAAATGAATTGTTTGATTGAGATACTCAGGTAATGCAAGGGTTAGGGTCAGGGGGAGAAAGGGTACCAGGTGGAGGAGACACACTGATGAGGGTTAGGAGGAGGACAAAGGAAAAGAATGAGATTTGAAGAGGAGAAAGGGCAGAAAAAGTACACTGGAGCCACAGTTCCTGAATGAGGTTCAAAATGTCCTCCAGAGTCCAGATGAGGAAAGGGTACCACAGAGGTCCTCAATTATTGAGAATAAGAAATATTTAAAAGTAGAGATAGACAATGACATATGAAGAGATGTTATTCCTCTTCAGTTATGGTGGGAAGTAGAGTGATCTTCAGCGAGATTGGTCCTATCGGGGTGGAATGGTAGGGTGGTGTGAAACGCTTTTTTTAAGTTAGACAAATGCACCCAGGAGGGTTTCCCTTCGAGATTTGCTGTAGTGGGTGTGGTAAGGATAACCTTGAAGGGATCCGTCCATTTAGGGGATAAGGAGTCTGAGGAGTCTTATTGAGCTAAATAAACTAAGTTTCCTGAGTTAAGGGGATTGAGGGTGAATGGGTAGGTTGCTGACTATAAATATCTGCATATTTCCAAAGGGTTTTATGGGCGGGGGTGGGGTGGGGGGTGGAATAGAGAACTGGGGAGAGACAGGAGGAGAGGGGGAAAGCCAAGTGGTAGGAGTGGTCTTCCGTATAAAAGTTCAAAGGGTAATAGGAGGAGGGTTTTTTTAGGGAGAGTTCGAAGTTTCAGTAAGGCCAGAGGTAGAAGTTCTACCCGTGTTTTTGGTGTTTCTGAAAACAATTTGGTAAGGATGTTTTTTAGGATTCAATTGGTTCTTTCTATCTTTTCTGAGGGTTGGGGGTAATAGGGAATATGGAACTTCCAGGGGATTTCAAGATAAAATACTATATTCTGGGTGATGGTGGATGTGAATTCAGGTCCAATGTCAGATTGAAAAGAAGTGGGGACCCTGAAGTAGGGAATGATTTCCCGAATTAAGATAGAGGAAACCATAGAGCCTCTTTTATTGGTGGTGGGATAGGCTTCAACCCATCCTGTGAAGGTATCCACTAGGATTAAGAGATATTTATATTTCTGGGCTGGGGGCATGTGGGTGAAATTGATTTGCCAGTCTGATGCTGGGAGAGAGCCTCTAGCCTGATGGGTTGGGAAAGTAGGGGGTCTGATGTTGGAATCTGGGTTGGATTTCAAGCAAATTGTGCAAGTGGAGGAGAGTTGATGTAGAAAGGAAAGTCAGTGGGGGTGAGGTTCAGGAAAGTCTCAGTGAAGATTTGAAGGGATCTAGTGTCTGGGTGAAAAAGGGAATGTAAATACCAGATAATGGACCTAACTTGGTCAGAAGAAAGGTTCATTTTAGTGGGAGTCCAAGTGGTGGTTGAAAAGAGGGTTTTCAGGATGGGTTCTCCCAGAGCTGCTTTTTTTTAGCTAGTTGGTCCACTATATTGTTCAAATAGGAGATGTACTGTTTGTTATGCTGGTGCCCATGACAGTGGATTACAGCTGCTTTTTTGGGGGATAGGGTGGCTTTTAATAGTTTTTGGATTAAGGTTCCATTGGTAATTGGGGTGCTTTTTTGTGTTAGGATACCCTGTTCTCTCTGTATCAGGATATTGGAATGGATTATGTTATAAGAATATTTTGAATCCTTAAAAATGTTGATAATTTGATCAGAAGCTAGTGTGAGCACCCAAGTCAAAGCTCTTAATTCTGCTTGTTGGAACATGGTTCCATCTGGTGAAGATTTGGCCTTGATAATTTTATGAAGGGGGTCATGGGGATTGGAATTGTGACAACCCTGAATGATGGCATAGCCCACTTTGGATAGGTGGATCTTGTGAGTGCTCCCATCGATGAACCAATTGGGAGCTCCATCAATGTATGTGTCAGTTATAAGTCGAGAATTTCAGAACAGGTATGAGGCTGTCTTTCTGACTGAGGGTCTGGAAGTGAATCAGGTAATAAAGTGGTGGGGTTTATGGTTGTGCAGCGTTGAAAAGTGACATTAGGGTTTAAAAGGTGAGCATGTAATAGTTGAACATGGGGGGGAGGTAGAGACAGAAAAGCTTTATGGCTGATTAAATTGGAGAGAGAGTGGGAGGATATTAAAATTAAGGGTTGGTGTAGGGTTATTTTATCTGCTTCAGGAATTAATATAACAGCAGTGGCCAAAGTTCAGAGGCACAGGGGCCATCCTTTATAGACTGGATCTAATTGCTTAGATAGGAATGCTACCAGCTGGACAGTGTCTCCCAATTTTTGGCTGAGGAGTCTTAAAGCCTATCCCTTGCTTGAATGTATGTATATAAAAAATGGTTTGGATGGGTTGGGTAGGTATAGGGTGGTGGTTTTCTGAAGTGAGTTTTTCAGAAGATTGAGAGGGGTATTCAGGCTTTTAGGGTTCTCAAGAGGGTCTTCCAAATTTCCGTTTGTAGCAGAATATTGTTGTTTTTGTTATGTACCGTCGAGTCGGATCCGACTCATAGTGACCCCTCCTTGGGTTTCCTAGGCAGTATCACTACGGAAGTATTTTGCCCCATCTTCCTTCCAAGGAGTGGCTGGTGGGTTAGAACTGCCAGCCTTCTGGTTAGCAGTCAAGTGCCTTAGGCACTATGCTACCAGAGATCCTTAGCAGAGTATAGGGTGTGAGATATAAAGGAGAAATTAGGAATCCAAATATGAAAGAAATTAAAGAGACCTAGGAGGGATAGGAGCTCTCTTTTTGTGGACAAATGGGGTGTATCTAAAAGTGCAGTTAGTCTTTGGGAGGTATGGTGCAGGTGGAAGGGATGAGGGAAAGGCCTAGGTATTGAACAGAGGTAGAGATAAGTTGTGCCTTGGAGTAGGAGACTTGGTAGCCCCATTTGGCAAGTGTGTTAAGAAGAAGTGTGGTGTGGGTCATGCAGTCCTGCCAGGTCTGGCTGCAAAGAAGAAGGTCATCTACATACTGGAATAGGGTACTGGGACTGAGGCTCAGGGAAAGGAGGTCTCATTGTAGAGCCTGTCCAAAATAGTGGGGACTGTCCCTGAATCTCTGTGGGAGCACTCTTCATGTAAGCTGTTGTGATTTAAGGGAATTGGAGTCAGTCCAGGTGAAGGTGAAAAGAGGGTGTGATTGGGAGTCCAAAGGAATGGTAAAAAAGGCATCCTTAAGGTCTAAGACAGTGAAATGGGAGGTCTGGGGTGGAATAGTGAATAAAAGGATATAAGGATTTGGAACAACAGGGTGAGTCAGTTTCGATAGCTTCATTATCTTTTGTAAATCCTGGACTAATCTATACTGACCATTAGGCTTCTTTATGCCTAATATGGGGGTGTTGTGGGGTGAGTTGATAGGGATTAAAAGTTTGGATATCAAGAGATGGGAAGTGATCAGCTTGAGGCCCTGGAGAGTTGGAGAGGAAAGGGGGTATTGGGTGACTGTAATAGTTGATCCAGGGTTTTTAAGTTTGACTACAACTGGGGTATGATGAAAGGCTATTCTGGGACACAGTCAGTATCCCAAAAAGCTGGATTTACATCTCAGAGGGAAGGGTCCAGGGGTGTAGGAGAAGGTTTGGTATGGGAAGATTTGGAAAGGGATAGATCACTCCAGGTGTGAAGTAAGAACATGGTTGTGGTATTTAAAGGGGGAAGGTAAATGGAGGCTCCTAGCTTATGAAGGATGTCTTGTCCTAATAAGGGAACTGAGCATTGGGGAACTACAATAAAGGAGTGAGTAAAGGTTATATTTCCAAATGAGGATAAGAGTGGTTGGGTTTTTCAGGGGTAGGAAATGGATCCTGACACTCCCATGATAGGTTGAGGGCTCTCAACAGATGGTCCAGACCAGCATGTTAGGAGAGAGATGCCCCAGTGTTGATCACCAAAGAAATAGTTTGGCCAGTCACTGTCCCCGTGACCCTGGGCTCCTCAGGCTCACCACACGTGGTGACGAGGGCAGCGGAGTGCGGGCCCCCTCATTCTAATAACTGAGGGTATGGGTTTTCAGGCTTTGAGGATAGCTGTACCGAGGGTCGGGGTGGCCACCCCTTGGGGCAGTCTATCTTCCATGTCTGCACTGTTCACAGGAGGGGCATGGTTTGTTTGGCGGTCGAGGATTGGGGTACACTTTGGCCCAGTGTCCATGATTGCCACACCTGAAACAGGCCCTTGGAGGCTGTGTTAATTTTGAGGTTCGTCTCTGGGTCTGGGAGGGCTGTTGGCTAGAGTTTTGTTCAGCTTTGGGACCCTGAAGCACTACGGCTAGGAGCTGGCACTTTATTTTAAGGTGGTTCTCTTTTTCCCTTTTGGCCTCCTCTTTCTATTATTAAATACTTTAAAGGTGAGGTGTAAAAGGTCCCTTTGGGATGTTTGGGGACTTTGTTCAAGTTTCTGAAGTTTCCTCCTGATATCTGGGGCTGAATGGCTGATAAATTGGACATGTAGGAAGACAGTGCCCTTGGGGGTAGTAAGAGCAAGATTGGTATATTTGGTAATGGCTTCCGTCAGACGGGTCATGAAAAGAGGGTTTTCGCCAGGCTTCTGTGTAACTTCTCTAATTTTTCGTACTTAACCTGGGTGTGGGTAATTTTAACATTCCTTCCACTAGACAAGTGATCATGTGATCTTGGTGGGTAATGCTGAGGCCTCCTGGCTGATATGTCCAGGCTGGCTCACTAGTTGGAAGGGCTTGATCAGTTACTGGGTTATTATCTCTATTTTGACCATGGAGCCAGTCAGCTTGGTCCTGTGCTGTCTGCCAGACCATTTGTCTGGGGTTAGAGTGGCAGTGAGGATATAGTAAATATCTGACCAGGTAAGGTGATAAGCTTGTGTAAGGTGGAGGAATTCCTTACAAAATTTGACTCGATTCTCCAAGAAAGACCCCAGCTTTTCCTATATTTGGGACATGTTTGCCATTGAGAAAGGAACATGGACCGGACTGGTCCCTCAACTTCCGCCACCTCCCTTAAAGGAAACATGGGTTGGTGTTGGAGTGCTGTTTTTGATCAGGTGACTGGGGGTGAAGGAAGGGAAAGGGGGGTAGGGCCTGGGGGAGGAGCTGGAACGGGAGGTGGGGTAATGGGGTCTGAGGCAGGAGGGGGTGGGGAGGGTGGTCTGCTGGAATTTTGGGGTTGATAAGGGGGTTCATCTGCTAGGTCAGAATCGGTGAAAGTTGGGCTGAAGGGGGAACAAATGGGACGTCTCGCAGGGTAGGTTTCTTAGAAGTTTTGGGGAAAGGAGTATCAGCAAGTAAAAGTTGGAGGGGGGAGCATGATTTGCAAATTGAAGGTTGAGAGCGGAGATAAAAGAAGACTTGGACATAGGGAACCTCAGACCATTTGCCATTTCAGTGAAGGAAGTTATCAAGATCTTGTAAGATGTTTGGGTCAAATGTTCCAAATTCAAGCCATCAACTACCATTATCTAATTGATATTGAGGCCAAATGTGGGTGAGTAGTCTGAGGAGAATTTTGGGTTTTATATCCGGGGCCAGATACAAGGTTCTGAGGTTTTCGAGAAGGCACTTGAGGGTGAGGTGGATGGAGGTGTAGACGGACCAGCTCCCATGCCTGGGAAACTGGGAGAAAGACAGGATAAGAGAGAAAAAGGAGAGCTGGAGAAGGCTAAAAAGCCGGGGCTCCAGCTTGTCAGAGAGCGTCCTCACTGACTTGCCATGCTGGGTCAGGCCCTCTCAGGGAAGGAGGACGTCTCCCAAACCTTCGCTGAAGAGGGGTCCAGATGGTGATAAAACACTGGAGGTTCACTGCAGGGTACCTCTGCAGAGGACCAGAAATCGAATAGGGAAGAGAGGATGAGAGGGGGTGACAAAAGGGGACTCCTGGAGTCCGGATGGTGATAATACACCAGATGGTCACTGCAGGGTGTCTCTGCAGGGGACTGGAAATTGAACAGGGAAAAGAGGACAAAAGGGGGTGACAAAAGGGGACTTAACTGGCCCTGAGAAGTGTTAGGCCGAAGCAAACCCAAGCCCACCAACATTTCAGTTAGCAGCTTCCTCTGGGTGTCAGGCCCTGATGAGACAGCCTGATAAGACAACCAAAGTGACAGAACCCGCCCAGACTAGAAAGTCCCATGCAGTGGCAAACTTCCTCTTGTGAAGCCTCCTCATGCTAATTAAGTACAGACCCATGCTAACAGCTAATTGGACCCCACCAGAGTATTGAGATCTATAAAAATTCGAGTATACTTTTTTTCTGTTAGGGAGAGGAGACAGCATGTGTCCTTTGTATCTGCTGGGGTTGTGGGAGATGTCCACCTATTTCCCATTCCAGGAATGTCAGGATGAGCTCTTCACCCTTGACAATAGAGACTACCTGGGGAGGTTCCAGTGATGGAGATTGTGGGTGGTGTTGTGATCCTAAGATAAGATGTAGCCCCAGCCTGGAGGGGAAGGTTAAGGTGACCCAGTGGGCTTGGGACAGAGAGTGTAAACTTGCAGGCTATTTGTGATAGGGACCCAACTTCAGAAGATCCCGGAAGGGCCAATGGGAGATGCAAAGAGGGGTTTGGTATGCTAGGGTGACACAAGCCTGAATAGGCCTGCGGATGAGGCACTGGTGAGGTTGGAGGGTGTCTAAGGCCATTTTGAAGTTATTGATATTGGCCCTCTTGAGGAGATCTTCTCCTCTTTTCTAAGTGTCACCACGTAATGTTTTGAAATCTGGGCACAGGTCTAAATGGTAGTGCAATCCGGCAGGTGGAGACACTGGAAAAGCTTGGTTAGCAGCTTGTGAGAGATGGATGCAGACCTAGCATGCTGGTGCCAATGAAGAATTGGATTGTTTGAGGAGGAAAGTGGTTAAATGAATTGTTTGATTGAGATACTCAGGTAATGCAAGGGTTAGGGTCAGGGGGAGAAAGGGTACCAGGTGGAGGAGACACACTGATGAGGGTTAGGAGGAGGACAAAGGAAAAGAATGAGATTTGAAGAGGAGAAAGGGCAGAAAAAGTACACTGGAGCCACAGTTCCTGAATGAGGTTCAAAATGTCCTCCAGAGTCCAGATGAGGAAAGGGTACCACAGAGGTCCTCAATTATTGAGAATAAGAAATATTTAAAAGTAGAGATAGACAATGACATATGAAGAGATGTTATTCCTCTTCAGTTATGGTGGGAAGTAGAGTGATCTTCAGCGAGATTGGTCCTATCGGGGTGGAATGGTAGGGTGGTGTGAAACGCTTTTTTTAAGTTAGACAAATGCACCCAGGAGGGTTTCCCTTCGAGATTTGCTGTAGTGGGTGTGGTAAGGATAACCTTGAAGGGATCCGTCCATTTAGGGGATAAGGAGTCTGAGGAGTCTTATTGAGCTAAATAAACTAAGTTTCCTGAGTTAAGGGGATTGAGGGTGAATGGGTAGGTTGCTGACTATAAATATCTGCATATTTCCAAAGGGTTTTATGGGCGGGGGTGGGGTGGGGGGTGGAATAGAGAACTGGGGAGAGACAGGAGGAGAGGGGGAAAGCCAAGTGGTAGGAGTGGTCTTCCGTATAAAAGTTCAAAGGGTAATAGGAGGAGGGTTTTTTTAGGGAGAGTTCGAAGTTTCAGTAAGGCCAGAGGTAGAAGTTCTACCCGTGTTTTTGGTGTTTCTGAAAACAATTTGGTAAGGATGTTTTTTAGGATTCAATTGGTTCTTTCTATCTTTTCTGAGGGTTGGGGGTAATAGGGAATATGGAACTTCCAGGGGATTTCAAGATAAAATACTATATTCTGGGTGATGGTGGATGTGAATTCAGGTCCAATGTCAGATTGAAAAGAAGTGGGGACCCTGAAGTAGGGAATGATTTCCCGAATTAAGATAGAGGAAACCATAGAGCCTCTTTTATTGGTGGTGGGATAGGCTTCAACCCATCCTGTGAAGGTATCCACTAGGATTAAGAGATATTTATATTTCTGGGCTGGGGGCATGTGGGTGAAATTGATTTGCCAGTCTGATGCTGGGAGAGAGCCTCTAGCCTGATGGGTTGGGAAAGTAGGGGGTCTGATGTTGGAATCTGGGTTGGATTTCAAGCAAATTGTGCAAGTGGAGGAGAGTTGATGTAGAAAGGAAAGTCAGTGGGGGTGAGGTTCAGGAAAGTCTCAGTGAAGATTTGAAGGGATCTAGTGTCTGGGTGAAAAAGGGAATGTAAATACCAGATAATGGACCTAACTTGGTCAGAAGAAAGGTTCATTTTAGTGGGAGTCCAAGTGGTGGTTGAAAAGAGGGTTTTCAGGATGGGTTCTCCCAGAGCTGCTTTTTTTTAGCTAGTTGGTCCACTATATTGTTCAAATAGGAGATGTACTGTTTGTTATGCTGGTGCCCATGACAGTGGATTACAGCTGCTTTTTTGGGGGATAGGGTGGCTTTTAATAGTTTTTGGATTAAGGTTCCATTGGTAATTGGGGTGCTTTTTTGTGTTAGGATACCCTGTTCTCTCTGTATCAGGATATTGGAATGGATTATGTTATAAGAATATTTTGAATCCTTAAAAATGTTGATAATTTGATCAGAAGCTAGTGTGAGCACCCAAGTCAAAGCTCTTAATTCTGCTTGTTGGAACATGGTTCCATCTGGTGAAGATTTGGCCTTGATAATTTTATGAAGGGGGTCATGGGGATTGGAATTGTGACAACCCTGAATGATGGCATAGCCCACTTTGGATAGGTGGATCTTGTGAGTGCTCCCATCGATGAACCAATTGGGAGCTCCATCAATGTATGTGTCAGTTATAAGTCGAGAATTTCAGAACAGGTATGAGGCTGTCTTTCTGACTGAGGGTCTGGAAGTGAATCAGGTAATAAAGTGGTGGGGTTTATGGTTGTGCAGCGTTGAAAAGTGACATTAGGGTTTAAAAGGTGAGCATGTAATAGTTGAACATGGGGGGGAGGTAGAGACAGAAAAGCTTTATGGCTGATTAAATTGGAGAGAGAGTGGGAGGATATTAAAATTAAGGGTTGGTGTAGGGTTATTTTATCTGCTTCAGGAATTAATATAACAGCAGTGGCCAAAGTTCAGAGGCACAGGGGCCATCCTTTATAGACTGGATCTAATTGCTTAGATAGGAATGCTACCAGCTGGACAGTGTCTCCCAATTTTTGGCTGAGGAGTCTTAAAGCCTATCCCTTGCTTGAATGTATGTATATAAAAAATGGTTTGGATGGGTTGGGTAGGTATAGGGTGGTGGTTTTCTGAAGTGAGTTTTTCAGAAGATTGAGAGGGGTATTCAGGCTTTTAGGGTTCTCAAGAGGGTCTTCCAAATTTCCGTTTGTAGCAGAATATTGTTGTTTTTGTTATGTACCGTCGAGTCGGATCCGACTCATAGTGACCCCTCCTTGGGTTTCCTAGGCAGTATCACTACGGAAGTATTTTGCCCCATCTTCCTTCCAAGGAGTGGCTGGTGGGTTAGAACTGCCAGCCTTCTGGTTAGCAGTCAAGTGCCTTAGGCACTATGCTACCAGAGATCCTTAGCAGAGTATAGGGTGTGAGATATAAAGGAGAAATTAGGAATCCAAATATGAAAGAAATTAAAGAGACCTAGGAGGGATAGGAGCTCTCTTTTTGTGGACAAATGGGGTGTATCTAAAAGTGCAGTTAGTCTTTGGGAGGTATGGTGCAGGTGGAAGGGATGAGGGAAAGGCCTAGGTATTGAACAGAGGTAGAGATAAGTTGTGCCTTGGAGTAGGAGACTTGGTAGCCCCATTTGGCAAGTGTGTTAAGAAGAAGTGTGGTGTGGGTCATGCAGTCCTGCCAGGTCTGGCTGCAAAGAAGAAGGTCATCTACATACTGGAATAGGGTACTGGGACTGAGGCTCAGGGAAAGGAGGTCTCATTGTAGAGCCTGTCCAAAATAGTGGGGACTGTCCCTGAATCTCTGTGGGAGCACTCTTCATGTAAGCTGTTGTGATTTAAGGGAATTGGAGTCAGTCCAGGTGAAGGTGAAAAGAGGGTGTGATTGGGAGTCCAAAGGAATGGTAAAAAAGGCATCCTTAAGGTCTAAGACAGTGAAATGGGAGGTCTGGGGTGGAATAGTGAATAAAAGGATATAAGGATTTGGAACAACAGGGTGAGTCAGTTTCGATAGCTTCATTATCTTTTGTAAATCCTGGACTAATCTATACTGACCATTAGGCTTCTTTATGCCTAATATGGGGGTGTTGTGGGGTGAGTTGATAGGGATTAAAAGTTTGGATATCAAGAGATGGGAAGTGATCAGCTTGAGGCCCTGGAGAGTTGGAGAGGAAAGGGGGTATTGGGTGACTGTAATAGTTGATCCAGGGTTTTTAAGTTTGACTACAACTGGGGTATGATGAAAGGCTATTCTGGGACACAGTCAGTATCCCAAAAAGCTGGATTTACATCTCAGAGGGAAGGGTCCAGGGGTGTAGGAGAAGGTTTGGTATGGGAAGATTTGGAAAGGGATAGATCACTCCAGGTGTGAAGTAAGAACATGGTTGTGGTATTTAAAGGGGGAAGGTAAATGGAGGCTCCTAGCTTATGAAGGATGTCTTGTCCTAATAAGGGAACTGAGCATTGGGGAACTACAATAAAGGAGTGAGTAAAGGTTATATTTCCAAATGAGGATAAGAGTGGTTGGGTTTTTCAGGGGTAGGAAATGGATCCTGACACTCCCATGATAGGTTGAGGGCTCTCAACAGATGGTCCAGACCAGCATGTTAGGAGAGAGATGCCCCAGTGTTGATCACCAAAGAAATAGTTTGGCCAGTCACTGTCCCCGTGACCCTGGGCTCCTCAGGCTCACCACACGTGGTGACGAGGGCAGCGGAGTGCGGGCCCCCTCATTCTAATAACTGAGGGTATGGGTTTTCAGGCTTTGAGGATAGCTGTACCGAGGGTCGGGGTGGCCACCCCTTGGGGCAGTCTATCTTCCATGTCTGCACTGTTCACAGGAGGGGCATGGTTTGTTTGGCGGTCGAGGATTGGGGTACACTTTGGCCCAGTGTCCATGATTGCCACACCTGAAACAGGCCCTTGGAGGCTGTGTTAATTTTGAGGTTCGTCTCTGGGTCTGGGAGGGCTGTTGGCTAGAGTTTTGTTCAGCTTTGGGACCCTGAAGCACTACGGCTAGGAGCTGGCACTTTATTTTAAGGTGGTTCTCTTTTTCCCTTTTGGCCTCCTCTTTCTATTATTAAATACTTTAAAGGTGAGGTGTAAAAGGTCCCTTTGGGATGTTTGGGGACTTTGTTCAAGTTTCTGAAGTTTCCTCCTGATATCTGGGGCTGAATGGCTGATAAATTGGACATGTAGGAAGACAGTGCCCTTGGGGGTAGTAAGAGCAAGATTGGTATATTTGGTAATGGCTTCCGTCAGACGGGTCATGAAAAGAGGGTTTTCGCCAGGCTTCTGTGTAACTTCTCTAATTTTTCGTACTTAACCTGGGTGTGGGTAATTTTAACATTCCTTCCACTAGACAAGTGATCATGTGATCTTGGTGGGTAATGCTGAGGCCTCCTGGCTGATATGTCCAGGCTGGCTCACTAGTTGGAAGGGCTTGATCAGTTACTGGGTTATTATCTCTATTTTGACCATGGAGCCAGTCAGCTTGGTCCTGTGCTGTCTGCCAGACCATTTGTCTGGGGTTAGAGTGGCAGTGAGGATATAGTAAATATCTGACCAGGTAAGGTGATAAGCTTGTGTAAGGTGGAGGAATTCCTTACAAAATTTGACTCGATTCTCCAAGAAAGACCCCAGCTTTTCCTATATTTGGGACATGTTTGCCATTGAGAAAGGAACATGGACCGGACTGGTCCCTCAACTTCCGCCACCTCCCTTAAAGGAAACATGGGTTGGTGTTGGAGTGCTGTTTTTGATCAGGTGACTGGGGGTGAAGGAAGGGAAAGGGGGGTAGGGCCTGGGGGAGGAGCTGGAACGGGAGGTGGGGTAATGGGGTCTGAGGCAGGAGGGGGTGGGGAGGGTGGTCTGCTGGAATTTTGGGGTTGATAAGGGGGTTCATCTGCTAGGTCAGAATCGGTGAAAGTTGGGCTGAAGGGGGAACAAATGGGACGTCTCGCAGGGTAGGTTTCTTAGAAGTTTTGGGGAAAGGAGTATCAGCAAGTAAAAGTTGGAGGGGGGAGCATGATTTGCAAATTGAAGGTTGAGAGCGGAGATAAAAGAAGACTTGGACATAGGGAACCTCAGACCATTTGCCATTTCAGTGAAGGAAGTTATCAAGATCTTGTAAGATGTTTGGGTCAAATGTTCCAAATTCAAGCCATCAACTACCATTATCTAATTGATATTGAGGCCAAATGTGGGTGAGTAGTCTGAGGAGAATTTTGGGTTTTATATCCGGGGCCAGATACAAGGTTCTGAGGTTTTCGAGAAGGCACTTGAGGGTGAGGTGGATGGAGGTGTAGACGGACCAGCTCCCATGCCTGGGAAACTGGGAGAAAGACAGGATAAGAGAGAAAAAGGAGAGCTGGAGAAGGCTAAAAAGCCGGGGCTCCAGCTTGTCAGAGAGCGTCCTCACTGACTTGCCATGCTGGGTCAGGCCCTCTCAGGGAAGGAGGACGTCTCCCAAACCTTCGCTGAAGAGGGGTCCAGATGGTGATAAAACACTGGAGGTTCACTGCAGGGTACCTCTGCAGAGGACCAGAAATCGAATAGGGAAGAGAGGATGAGAGGGGGTGACAAAAGGGGACTCCTGGAGTCCGGATGGTGATAATACACCAGATGGTCACTGCAGGGTGTCTCTGCAGGGGACTGGAAATTGAACAGGGAAAAGAGGACAAAAGGGGGTGACAAAAGGGGACTTAACTGGCCCTGAGAAGTGTTAGGCCGAAGCAAACCCAAGCCCACCAACATTTCAGTTAGCAGCTTCCTCTGGGTGTCAGGCCCTGATGAGACAGCCTGATAAGACAACCAAAGTGACAGAACCCGCCCAGACTAGAAAGTCCCATGCAGTGGCAAACTTCCTCTTGTGAAGCCTCCTCATGCTAATTAAGTACAGACCCATGCTAACAGCTAATTGGACCCCACCAGAGTATTGAGATCTATAAAAATTCGAGTATACTTTTTTTCTGTTAGGGAGAGGAGACAGCATGTGTCCTTTGTATCTGCTGGGGTTGTGGGAGA
>NW_006921612.1:20020026-20042899 GCF_000298275.1 Orycteropus afer afer | reverse complement strand
TGATACTGCCTCGGAAACCCAAGGAGGGGTCGCTATGAGTCGGGGCCAACTCGATGGCACATAACAACAACAACAACATCATATCTATGTAAATAAATTACAGAATTCATATTGTAGAATCTTTCCATTTCTTTAAAATTTCACTAATTTTACTACTTTCCTTCTAGATTATGCTTAAAAGGCTGTAAGGCACCAGTGATATTCTTAATTACATAAATAAAATATGAAGAGAAGTTTGAGAGTCTGAAGAGAAAAACTTGGATATAATGCATCACATTTACATTTTTACACATTTGACTTCTAACCAGAAGTCTGGCAGTTCAAACCCACCAGCCACTCCTGAGAAGGAAGATTGGGCAGTCTATTTCTGTAGTGATACTGCCTCGGAACCCCAAGGAGGGTTAGCTATGAATCGCATACAATTGGATGGCAGCGAGTTTAGTTTTTTGGTTTCTTCCAATCTTTGTCCACAGGCTGACGTATTTTTCACACAATTACAAACATAGGAAATTAAAGTATATAACAAGTTTCAAAACTGATTTTTCAACCATTTTTTAAAAATTATAAATGCTTGAATGTTAAGGAATGGCTCATTTTGTGGACACATTTTTTTTTTTTTCCAGCTTTCCGATAACCAGAATGATTGAATTATAAAGTGATTTCAAGTGTTAAATTACTTCATCTCTCCTCTAAGTTATGCTTTATAAGAAGCTTCTGCCTTTAGCTTCTGGCTAAGATACAAATGACAATGCATGACTCAGTCTTAAAAGATGCTAAAAAAAATCAGCACTGAGGGCTTCTCATTTTAGTGTGATGGAATAATATATCTAAACAAAATCAAACTTAAAAGCTGTTTGTCACTCATTTAGCTTTGGAAGGGCAGCAGTACTTCCTACTTGGTGAGAAACAGAGAATTGCATTTAACATCATGCACATTTGTACATGATTAACTTCCAGCATTCCAATTTATCTTTTTTAGAAATAATAAATTGAGCCACTTGAATTATTGGCATCCTTTGGTGTGAAGACTTGCTGTTGTGTCCAAATGTCTTTACGTTTGAGTGCACACAAATTCAGTCTCCATGGAGGTCAAACCCTCATTAATGCAGTTGACCAGGCTGGAAAACTGTGGTTTATGATAGGGTCAGAGAAACCAAAAATCAAAAATAAACTTTCTCACCTAGCTTACAAACAGCCATATATGGAATAATCTAGAAATTATCAACATACTGTATATCAAAAAATCATATAGAGTCAAGAATAACTTAGCTTCCTGTACAATTAATATCCGGATCCTAAGATAATTCCAATGCAGTTGGTAAAGAGTATGTTAAAAGTAAACTTTCACTCAAAGCACAATAAATTTTTTTAAAAAACACCACTATGTTAAAACACTTGTTAGAATAAAATTTCTCTTTCAGCCAAAATTTAGAAATACTAGTAAGACCATGAGCTGATGTCCACTGTCCTGCTGAAGACAACTTCTGTCATGAAATTAATTGAATTTCAAAATGCTTGTGTAACATGATGTATTCTCTTCAGAGACCCCATAGATATAAATATTCCGAGCCTTCTAGCCGAGGTTGACCTATTGATTGAGGAGGAAAGGACATTCTAAAAGGCAAAGCATTTTAAAAAATTAACACTATCCAGATATACCTTAATGCTTTTAAGAAATGTCTTTGGCAGATGGAACATCAATCTAAGGAGTTAAAAAGAAAAAAAAAAAAAATCAGGTTATTTCAGGAAAAAAAAAAAAAGATTATTTGGAAAGGAAAGCATACCTTACTACGTTACTACATTATGATCTTTTCTCAAAGGAAAGGGAAAAATAAAGAAGAAAAAGGAAGAAAGAACCAAGCTTTTTTAAGGCTTACAAAATTACTATGCTTTAGTGGGTACTGAATTCCCACAGTGTTCTTAACATTGGAATGAGAGATGAAAGTCAAAGGTCCTATAGTCTGCCAGGGAGGTCATGACCTTTTGAAGCATAAGCTCCATTTGTAAATGCCGATGGTATTAAGTGAAAAGAATGGAAACTCATTTATGTTTTGGAAAATATAATTGAGCCTATGTACTATGATAAGAGGGGCTGCAGGAAGGCAAGAAGAGGTAGATCATTAAAGCTAACGAGGACCAGGTCATTGTGAACAATAAGTTAACACTCCATGCACAGGGTAGTTGGGGAAAAAAAAAATACAGTGGGGTCTTGTGAAGGTTTAGCACTTTCAGAGAACTGTGAAATAGGAAAATTAAAACACATTTGCCACTCTGCAATTAAACGTGTTTGCTTTTTAAAGCAGGTGTACTCAAGGTTTGAATCTGTTAGTAAGGTTTGGCTGTTGCTTTATTATTTGGAATTTTACATTAAGTAGCAAATCTCTAGTGAGAGAGAAGGTTCTGGTTTCCCACTTTCATTTCTTGGTTCATTTCCCTCAGATCAATCTTGCTTACTTGGGATTTCATGGCTATGGTTTGCAATATGATGAGGTAGAAACTTATTTACACTGGTCCCTCTGCTTCAGACATCATGTTCGGATTAAACTGGTAAGAAAAGTCATTGAGGCCATTACATCAAATATCACATCAAAATTTGCTGGGTATTATTCTTCAATGCTATATTAAAGCATGACCAACAAACACAAGATATCTCTCACTACTCTTTTTGAAGTTTGGATTAAAAGAGACTTATGTGTGTTACACTGTAAAGAGTAACTCAAATATTAGTTACTATTTCCTTTCAACTAACATTTATTTAGCACTTAATATACACCAGGCACTTTGCTAAGAGCTTCAAATATCAATATGAAAAATATATTTTCTTTCCCTACAAGTTGTTTATTATTTTCAGTACTAGTTATAAATCCTAGGTCTAAAATCCAACTTTAACACAGAATTCAAGATTCAAAATATCAATATCCAATTGAGATTAGAAAAACTTCCAAAAGTTTGATATTCAGAATGAATATACGCACAGTATAATGAAAGTTCACTGATAGAATACAGGGCACTCATTTTCCCAGTTAGGCACTATTTTCCTTGCTAATATTTTCTTTTCTTTGATCTTGAATTCCAAGCCAAATTGTTACATTTGGTCAAAGAAATTCAAATATATATTTAAGAACTTTAATTTTTACCTTAAAGTTTCTAAATCCTTCAAAATGTATATGAAGTAAGGAAGTTTGACATGGAGTCAAGTAACAGCTGTGTCTTATTCAATGTGAAGGAGAGCTTAGATTGAGAGGAGACAATCTGTGGAAACAGTAAGACAGTGCCTGAGAGCTGAGAAAGGGGACAGGTTAGATAGACAGCAGTCTATCTTCCTGCCCCACTCCCCCTCTCCTCACTCCCTCTCAACTCCATATCATTTGCAAAATATCAGACTAAGTCCCAGAGCTGAGAATTCCCTCCTAGCATTTACATTGGTTAAATTCTGCTCATTTAGCATTACTTTCGCCAGTTGTTAATACTTTACTCTGACTTCAATCAACCTTCCACCCCAGCCTCTGTTTCTTTCATTCTGGTTATCAGTAACCCCTAACAGCTTTGGGGTGAACACTATTCCCCTCACTGATGGGATAATACCTGAGGCATTTGACTGCTAACCAGAGGACTGGTGGTTCAAACCCACTAGCCGCTCCTTGGAAGGAAGGTTGGGCGATCTACTTCCGTAGTGATACTGCTTCAGAAACCCAACAAGGGGTCGCTATGAGTTGGATCCAACTCCACGGCAGTGCGTTGTGTTGTTGCATTATCATAGGCATAGTCTCACTCTGTTTCTCAGCCCCTTCTTTACCTTCTAGGTAAAGTTACTAAGATCATTATGTCAAATAGAACATCTAAACCTACTGGTTCCTATAATCACACAACCTACCCAAACTGACTCAAGAAAAAAAGCAAACTCATTGCCATGGAGTTGGTTCCTACTCATAGCAACCTCTCCTTGGGTTTTGAGGCAGTATCACTAAGGAAGTAGATTGCAACCTTCCTTCTGAGGAGTGGCTGGTGGGTTTAACCACCAACCTTCTGGTTAGCAGTTAAATGCCTTAGGCACTACGCCACCAAGTCTCAACAGACTCATAACAAGTGAAGAGATCGAATTAGTGATGAAAAACCTCCCAACAGAAAAATGTCCTAGATCAGATGGCTCACTGGGGAATTCTACCAAACCTTTAGAGAAGAATTGACACCAATAATGTTTAAACACTTCCAAAATACAGAGAAAGAAAGTTGTTAGTTGTTGTTGCTAAGTGCCGTGGAGTTGTTTCCGACTCATAGCGACCCCATGCACAGCAGAACGAAACACTGCCCGATCTCGCACCAGCCCCACAATCCCTGCCATATTTGAGTCCATTATTGCAGCCCCAGTGTCAATCCATCTCGTTGAAGACCTCCCCCTCTTTCGTTGACTCTCCACCCTACCAAGCATGACATCCTTCTCCAGGAAATGGTCCCTTCTGACAACATGACCAAAATAGGTGAGACGAAGTCTGGCCATTCTTGCTTCCAAGGAGCATTCTGGCTGCACTTCCTCCAGGACACTCTTTCCAAGTACTCAGCCACTCAAAACAAGGCCCAGCCATGTTGACACACAACTTAACTGCCCAATTCTACCCTTGTCAGTTTGGCATCCATACACATCTCTTTCAATGGGGGGCTCCAATCCCCTAGTTCATCTGAGTGGCAACCTCACCCCCTTGGCCTGGCAAGCCCTGTTCCTCTGCACCTTGGGCATGGCAGCCCTGGCTCCTCAGTTTTGGGCAGTGACTATAGCCCCATCCCACTGGCCCTCATGAACAGCAGCCCCACACTACAGAACCAAGTTGGTGAAGATCTGGCTCTTTGAAACCTAGGAGGTTGTGGTGGTTCAAAGCCCCAGAGGCCATGCTCCTACCCTTTGAGGCTAAAGCAGCTCTGCTTCCCATTTCTTTGGCTCTCAGCTTCTACCAATTAATGACCAAAGGCCACCCACTCCACCAGGAAGCTTCCTGCCCAAAAGAATTCAGATTCCGGCTCTGAGGACCAGCAAGCCTGATACTCACTCTCATGCTGTTCTCTTCTACCAATTATTGCCAAAGACAACCCACTCTGCCAGGAAAGTTTGCCCAAAGGCATTCAACTTTCTCCTCCATAGGCTGGTAAGACTATCACTCTGTCTCATATCAGTCTCAGCACTGCTGCATCAGTCTCTCTGCCAGTCTCTCTGCACAGGGAACTCAAGTCAAAGATGTACTCCATTCCTGTTTCCACATTTAGGTATCTGTTAAAGCAGCACCCCACTCTCTTGGTACTAAATTCTGCCTTGGTTATGTAGTGCCACTGCTGTTCACTTTTGAGGAGGGCCCGCATATTGCACAGAACCACCTGTAAACAGGCACAAGTTTTTGCTTCCTCAGTCAACTGATCATAAGGAACTCCCCATGAGGCCATAGGTTCAGACTGGGAGAGGGAAGGTAACTTGACTGGAATGGAGACCACAGGCATTTTGGCCATTTCCTCATGCAACTTACTTGTGCCTTCAGGTCCTGCTTGAGTCCAATCTCTTTTACACCACTTCCATTTAATGATAGAGTGCTGCTGTGCACATCCAACTTTATGACACTGTGGGTCAGACAACACTTAGTTCATGATGGGCAGCTCAGGCCTCATGGTGATTTGATGGCCCATGGTTACTTGTTCCATCTTGACTCATTCCCAGTAACAAGCCAAAAGTTGTTTCTCAAAAGGTAGTTATCTGTAGAGAATGGCAGAGCTTTGTTAAAAATCCTAATGGTCTGTGCTGCAATTCACTAATAGGGACCTGCCAAAGACTCCAAGCAGCATCTCTATCTGCCACAGACACTTCAAGCACTGTTGGATAAGCTGGATCATATGGCCCAAGTGACAGAGTGGCTAGAACAGCAGATTGAACCTGTTGCAAAGCCTTCTGTTGTTCTGGGCCCCACTCAAAACTAGCAGCTTTTGGAATCACTTGATAAATAGGTTGAAGCAACACACGCAAATGAGAGATATATTGCTTCCCAAATCCAAAGAGGCCCACCAGATGTTGTGCTTCTTTTTCGGTTGTGGGGGAAACCAGATGCAATAACTTATTCTTCACTTTAGTAGGAATATCTTGACATTCCCCATGTCACAGGACCCCTAGAAATTTAACTGAGGTGATAGGTGTCTGAATTTTTGTCAGATTTATTTCCCACCCTCTAGCACACAGATGTCTCACCAATACGTTTAGAGTCATGAATATTTCTCCCTTACTAGGTCCAATTAGCATAATTTCATCAATGTAGTGGACAGCATGATGTCTTGTGGAAGGGAAAGGTGATTAAGATCTTTACAGACTAAATTATGACATAATGCTAGACAGTTTACTTACTGCTGGGGTTGCCCTATGAAAGTATATTGTTGGATTTGTCAGCTGAAGGCAAACTGTTTCTGATGATCCTTTGGAATTGGTATGGAGAAAAAGGCATTGGCCAGATCAATAGCTGTATACCAGGTACCAAGAAATGTATTAATTTGCTCAAGCAGCTGCAATTGGAGTCACCACCTGATTAAGTTTACAATAATCTACACTCATTCTCTAAGATCCATCTGTGTTTTGTACAGGCCACCAAATAGTTGAGTTAAATGGGGATGTGGTGGGAATCACTACCCCTGCATCATTCAAGTCCCTGATGGTGGCACTAATCTCTGCAATCTCTCCAGGGATGTGGTATTGCTTTTGGTTTACTATTTTCCTAGGTAGAAAAAGTTCTGATAGTTTCCATTTGGTTTTTCCTACCATAATAGCCCTTACTCCACATGTTTGGGACCCAATGTTAGAATTCTGCCAATTATTGAGTATATATATTTGAATTATGCATTCTCCAACTGCAGAAATCACTACAGTATGGGATCCAGGACCCAGTAGACCCACTGAGAGATACACCTAAGCTAAGACTCCATCAATAATTTGACCTCCATATGTTGGCACTCTGACCCAGTGGGCCACAGTGATGTTTTACATCAAAATTCTGTTCTGGTTATCTAATGCTGCTATTTCTGTTATAACAGAAATATCACAATTGGATGGTTTTAAAAAGAAGTAATTTATTATCTTACAGTTCAGAAAAATTTTCCAGGAGTTGGAAAACATGCTCTTGGTGATAGAAATGATGCTAGAGATCACAGAGTAGAATTTTGTAAGACCAATGACTTATTCATTGCAAATACCTTTTTCAACAACATAAATGGCATTTATCCATGTGGACTGCACCAGATGGAATACACAGAAATCAGATCTACTACATCTGTGGGAAGAGGTGATGGAGAAGCTCAAAATCTTCAGCCAAAACAAGGCCAGGAGCTTACTGTGGAACAGACCATCAACTACTCATATGCAAGTTCAAGTTGAAGCTGAAGACAATTAAAAGAAGTCCAAGAGAGCCAAAATGTAACCTTGATTATATCCCACCTGCATTCAGAGACCACCTGAAGGACAGATCTGATGCATTGAACACTGATGACTGAAAACCAGATGAACTGTGGGATGACATCAAGAAAATCATACATAAAGAAAATAAATCATCATTAAAAAGATAAGAAAGGAAAAAAAGACCAAAATGGATGTCAGAAAAGACTTTGAAACTTGCTTTTGAATGGAGAGTAGGTAAAGCAAGTGGAAGAAATGACAAAATAAAAGAGCTGAACAGATTTCACAGAGCAGCTTGAGAAGACAAAATCAATTATTACAATGAAATATGCAAAGACCTGGAGTTAGAAAAACCAAAAGTGAAGAATATGGTTGGCATATCTCAAGATGAAAGAACTGAAGAAAAAATTCAAGCTACGAGTTGCAATACTGAAAGATTCTATGGGCAAAATACTGAATGATGCAGGAAACATCAAAAGAAGGTGGAAGGAATACACAGAGACACTGGACAAAAAAGAATTTGTCAATGTTCATCCATTTCAGAAGGTGGTATATGATCAAGAACCAATGGTACTGAAGGTAGAAGTTGAAGCTGCACTAAAGGAATTGGTGTAAAACAAGGCTTCAGGAATTGATGGAATACTCATTTAGATGTTTCAACAACCTGGACACACTTACTCATCTATGCCATGAAATTTGGAAGACAGCTACCTGACCAAATGACTGGAAGAGATTCATATTTGTACTCATTCCAAGGAAGGTGATCCCACAGAATGTGGAAATTATTGAATAATATCATTAATATCCCATGCAAGTAAAATATTGCAGAAGATTATCCAAAAATGTTTGCAGAAGCATATTGACTGGGAACTTCCAAAAATGCAAGCTGTATTCAGAAGAGGATGTGGAACAAGGGATATCATAACTGATGTCAGATGGATCTTGACTGAAAGCAAAGAATACCAGAAAGATGTTTACTTGTGTTTTATTGACTATGCAAAAACATTTGATTTTGTGGATTAACACAAATTATGGATAACATTGAGAAGGATGGGAATTACAGAACACTTAATTGTGCTCATGCAGAACCTGTTCATAGACCAGGAGGCAGTCATACAAATAGAACAAGAGGATATTGCAAAGTTTAAAATAAAGAAGGGAGTAAGTCAGTGTTGTATCCTTTCACCATACTTATTCAATCTGTGTGCTGAGCAAATAATCCAAGAAGCTGGACAATATGAAAAAGAGTGTGGCATCAGGATAGAAGGAAGACTCATCAACAACATGCAATATGCAGATGACACCACCTTGCTTGCTGAAAGTGAAGACAACTTGAAGCATTTACAGTCTGTACTATGGATTACACTTTAGTATAAAGAAAATAAAAATCCTTACAACTGGACTGATACGCAACATTACTATAAGTGGAGAAAAGATTGAAGTTGTTAAAGATTTCATATTACTTTTTTCCACAATCAACACCAATGTCATAGCAGTCAAGAAATTAGATAACATATTGCATTGGGCAAATCTGCTGCAAAAGACCTCTTTCAAGTGTTGCAGAGCAAAGATGCCACTTTTGAAGACTACAGTGAGCTTAACCCAAGCCATGGTATTTTCAATTGCATGTGCATGTGAGACCTAAACAATGAATAAGGAAGACCAAAGAAGAGTTGTGGTGTTGGCAAAGAATAATGAAAGTACCATAGACTGCCAGAACTAACAAATCTGTCCTGCAAGAAGTGCAGCTGGAATGCTCCTTGGAAGGAAGGATGGTCAGACTTCGTCTCACCTACTTAGGTCATGTTGTTAGAGGGACCATTCTCTGGAGAAGGACATCATGCTTGGTAAATTGGAGGGTCAGAGAAAAAGGGGAAGGCCCTCAACAAGATGTATTGACACAGTGGCTGCAACGTTGGCTCAGGTTTTCAAGTATTACGAGGCTGGCACAGCACTGGGAAATGTTTCATTCTGTTGTACATAGGCTTTCTATGAGTTAGAGTCAACTCAACAGCACCTAACACCACCACCACCACAGTTTAGGAAGGTATAAGTCGAGTTCAAAGTGGCAGCTCTAGGGGCTGGGTGAAGGTCCTTTGACCTTAGGCTTCAACTCTGCCTCTTGTGCCTGGCCCACTGAAGCTGAAAGCTTCTCTTAACTCCAGCAGCTGCTGGCTGCTGAAGCTCACAAACCCAAGGTCAACAAGTAAAATGGCATAGTTCTAAGATTATTAAGCAATATGACAGGGCACTAGTTCAAGTTCAAACAGTCCCAAGATCAGCAGAAAACATAACAAGATGATGAATGAAGACTTGACTACATGCAGGGTCCAAGCATGCCAAAAAGCTCAGAGCCCTTTCTCAAAGCATCTTCTTATATACTGGAAGCAGACCACATACCTAAAGCAGCTTCTCAACTGCACACAGCAGATTCCACCATGGAGTTGATTACCAGGCTCATCATGGAGGAATCTGCCCAGCCATTCAAAACCAGGCCAAGCGAAGTTGACACATAATCTTAACTACCACAGGTTGCAAACCCAGTTGCATAGCCTCGCCCAATTTTCCCCGTTTGTCACACCCACTATAACTCCATTTACCTCCACAAGCAGCCTGGATCCCAGGGTCAGCCATTACCCCCAAACCTCCACTATCCCTTCTAGAATTGTTACTTTATAACTCTCTATTTATAGACCACTCTGACATCTACTTCACCATCCAGGCCAAGGCTTAACAATTGTCTGGGTTCTGAAAATGTAATTTTTCCATGAATAATACAGACGACTTATATGTTCTATTCATATTCATAAAGTTACATTGTGACATAGATGATAGGAAAACATGCAAAATTCTGTGTAAAGTTCATGTTTTATAACTACAAATGCACAGTTTCTCATAGCACATTTCCTGAGTTAGCATGTACTCTGTGGCAATTTTACTGGAGAACTACTATGTGTTTATATAAGTCAGCTCCAGCACACCACAGTTAGAAAGAAAAACTGTGTGTCTAATTCTTCTTCCCTTTTAGTATAATTCATGTCATTTAGTACAATTAATCCTTTACAGTCACTGAAAGTCATGTTAATATCTACCATATTTGAGATTACAGTATATGACCAGTTAAATTACTTGATGGAGTTGGTAAAGAATAGAGTTGGGATTCGAATTCAAGCCTTGTGCTAATTTGCCACTGCATGAATAATTTCTTTAGAAGGATCAGCACAAGATTGGTCCTTATGAGGTAGAAGTTAAAGACATCTCAAATGTCCAACTTTTCCAAACTGCTGTACCACTCCAGCATCTGTAACATCAACTCTTCTTCCCATTGGTACTCTCCCTCCAGTCTTAGGACTCCATAATTTGCTTTAACATCTGACAGAACTAACGAACCACCAAGGAAATGGTTCATGAAATCGTGAATGTTTGCAAGTCTTAGATCCATGGTTCAGGTAACAACGTGAAGGATTCGCCTCACTCTCTTAGGAATTGACAAACCCAAATTGGCAGATAAAATGACAGGCTGCTGGCTCACAAGGAAGCTGTGAGGAAGGTGGCGAACCAGGTCAGAAAATAGGCTACTGGCTCGAGTCCCAAGAACTAGAAATTGGATGATGATGAAACAGATACAGAATCCAGAGCAAGAGAGACAAAGGATAAAAAATAAAAAGATAAAAGACCTGAACAGAAGATTTCAAAGAGCAGCTCAAGCAAAGCCAATTACTATAATGAAAAGTGCAAAAGACTTGGAGTTAGAAAACCAAAAGGGAAGAACACGCTCATCATTTCTCAAGCTGAAGGAGCTGAGGAAAAAATTTAAGCCTCGAGTTGCAATATTGAAATATTCTATGGGAAAAATATTGAATGATGCAGGAAGCATCAAAAGATGGAAAGAACACACAGAGTCACTAAACCAAAAAAAACTGGTCGATGTTCATCCATTTCAGGAAGTGGCATGTGATCAAGAACCAATGGCTTTGAAGGAAGAAGTAGAAGCTTCCCTGAAGGAATTGGCAAAGACCAAGACTCCAAGAATTGGCAGAATACACATTGAGATATTTCAACAAACAGTTGCCCTGCTGGAAGCTCTCATTCAGTTATGCCAAAAGATCTGGAAGACAGCTACTTGGCCAACTGACAGGAAGAGATCCATATTTGTACCCATTCCAAAGAAAGGTGATCCCACAGAATGTGGAAATTATCAAACAATATCATTAATATCACATGCAAGTAAAATCTTACTGAGGATCATTCAAAAACAGTTGTAGCAGTATATTGACAGAGAACTACCCGAGGTGCAAGCTGGATTCAGAAGAGGACGTGGAACAAGGGATATTATTGCTGATGTCAGATGGATCTTGGTTGAAAGCAAAGAATATCAGAAGATATTTACTGGTGTTTTACTAACTATGCAGAAGCATTTAATTGTGTGGATCATAACAAATTGTGGATAATATTGAGAAGAATCGGAATTACAAAACACTTAATTGTACTCAAAAGGAACCTGTACACAGACAAGGTGGCTGTCATTAGAACAGAACAAGGGGACACTGCATGGTTTAAAAGCAAGAAGGGAGGGTGTCAGGGTTGTATCCTTTCACCATACTTATTCAATCTATATGCTGAGCAAATAATCTGAGAAGCTGGAGTATAAGAAGAAGAACATAGCATCAGGATTGGAGGAAGGCTTATTAACAACCTGCGATACTCTGACAATACAAATTTGCTTGCTGAAAGTGAGGATGACTTGAGGTACTTACTGATGAAGATTGAAGAATACAGTCTGCAATATGGGTTACATCTCAATATAAAGAAAAAAAAAAATCCTCACAACTGGACCTATAAGCAACATCATGATAAATGGAGAAAAGATTGAAGTTGTTAAAGACTTCACATTGCTTGGTTCTACAATTGATGCCAATGGAAGCAGCAGTCAGGACATTAGATGACCTATAGCACTGGGCAAGTCAACTGCAAAAGACCTCTTTCAAGTGCTGAGGAGCAGAGATGTCTCCTTGAAGACTAAGGTGCACCTGACACAAGCCATGATATTTTCAATTGCCTCATATGCATGTGAGAGCTGGACAATGAATAAAGAAGACCAAAGAAGAATTGATGCTTTTGAGATGTGGTGCTGGCAAAGAATGATGAAAATACCATGGACTTCTAAAAGAACTAACAAATCTGTCCTGGAGGAAATGGCAGTCAGAATGTTCCTTGGAAGAGAGAATGGCCAGACTTCGTCCCACCTACTTTGGTCATGTTGTCAGAAGGGAGCATTCCCTGGAGAAGGATGTCATGCTTGGTAAGGTGGAGGGTCGACAAGGAAGGGGAAGGCCCTTAATGAGGTGGATTGACAAAGTGGCTGTGGCGATGGGGTCAAGTATAGTGGGGATCACTGAGCTGGCACAGACCTGGGCAAAGTTTTGTTCTGCTGTGCATAAGGTCACTATGAGTCGGAGGTGACTCAATGCCACATAATAACAACAACAGCAATCCTTTAATATCTATGCAATTATAGAATTGATTACACATAAAAATGCATTTCATGCATTCATTGTTTTAAAAATATAATTTCTTTATTTACAAGATTGACCTGTTTTCTTATGTTTTGTCATCATTTATGAGTTTGCTTCCATTGCATTATTTTAGAAAATTATACATTTCTGTGGCATCCTTTTTTATTTCTTTTTAACAGTTTATTGAGATTTGGATGAAAGGTTACAAAGCATATTTGTTTTCCATTCAACAGTTTATACACACTTTTGTGTTGTGGCAGATTGCAATCCCAGCAATGTAATAGCTCTCTTCTCACTTCCTCCCCGTGGTTACCATTTCCCTGTGTCCTCCCTACACATTCCTACACTCTGAGCTTTCTCCCCACACAAATGCTGCCCTTTTCATCTCCCATGTTTGATTGTTGTTAGGAGTGTACCTGCTTGGTGAAATTGTTCACCCGTAGGCCTATTTTTTGGCTGAAAGTTAAGACACAGCAGGGGGTTCAATTCCAAGCCTGAAGGGTGATTAAGGGCCATAGCCTTGGGAGTTTCACCAGTCTTTATCACACCACTAAGCCTGGTCTTTTTTATGATTTTGAGTTTTGTTACACATTTTTCACCCAATTTATCTGAGACCTCTTATCGTGATCCTATTCAGAGAAGTCAGCAGTGGTAGCTGGGCACCATCTCATTCTTCTGGTGTCAGGGTCATGGAGGCTATGGCTCACCTGGTCCATTAGTCTTTTGGACTAATTTTTTACTGGCATCATTTATTTTCTTCACTCTTTCTGCTCCATACAGGGAGAGATCAATAATTCCACATTAAATGGCTGCTCACAGGTTTTTAAGACCCCTCCAGTTGCTACTCACCAAAGTAGAATGGAGAGTGGTGTCTTTGTGGACTACATTATGACAATTAAACTTAGTGTCCCCTGAAACTATGGTCCTGAGCCCATGCCTAGTTATTCATTCCCTCAATGTGTTTGGTTCTAACTGTCCCCTCTATGCTCTATTGTATTCATGTATGTATTTGCAGCACATATAACTATATGTGTAGAAGTATCCTCTGTCAAACCTGTGTGTATTCGTGATGTAGTCCCATTCATTGTCCTACGCCTGTTCAGCTTCAGTGTCTATGTATCCAATCATAGATTATTGCTACTGCTGTTATTTCAGCATTGTGTATATAACAGTATTTACCTTTGTTGCTTTTAACTCTTGTGCTCTTCCTGCCTTTCTCTGCCTTAATCATTTTGTGCTGACCAATCCTTTATTGTATATCGCCTTTCCTTTCACCCAAGTTAGTATGTATCTACCCTCTGCTTAGTGATTTACACTCCCTTCCCCTCCCACCCCTGAAAACCTTCAAAGAATGATTCTTTCTGTGTGTAAACCTTTTCTTGACTTTCTACAGGAGTGGTCCCATACAATATTTATCCTTGTGATTGACTAATTTCACTCAGTATAATATCCTCTAGGTTTATCCATGTTATGAAGTGTTTCTCAGATTCATCGTCATTCTTTAACACTGTGTGGTATCCCATTGTGTGTATGTAACCTAGTTTGTTTATCCATTAATCCATTGATGGGAACTTAGGTTATTTCCATTTTTTTTTTTTTTTTTTTTGCCACTGTGAATAGTGCTGTGATGAACATGGGTATGCATATATCTTTTCATGTCATGCCTCTTATTTCTCTAGGATACATACCTAGTAGCGTGATTGCTGGATCATATGGTATTTCTATTTCCAACTTATTAATGAAGCATAATACTGTTTTCCACATTGTTTGTACCATTTTACAGTTCCACCAGCAGTGTATGAGCACCCTTGTTAGTGTTTGCTGTTTTCTCTATTTTGAACATTGTTATTAATGCTAGGTAAGATGATATCTCATTGCTGTTTTGATTTGCATTTCTCCAATGGCTAATGATCACGAGCATTTCTTCACATATTTGTTAGCTGCCTGAATGTCTTCTTTGGTGAATTGTTTGTTCATGTCTTCTGACCTTTTTTTTTTTTTAATTGGATTTTTTGTCTTTTCTGTTGTGAAGGTGTTGAAGTTTTCTATAAATTTTAGAGATTAATCTTTTGTCCGATATGTCATTGCCAATTTTTCTTCCCAGTCTTAGGTTTTCTTTTTAACTCTTTTGGGTGAAATCTTTTTATGTGTATAAATGTTTAATTTTTAGGAGGCTGTAGTCATCTAGTTTGTCTTCCCTGTTTGTGTGTTTTCAGTTATGTTTGTTAGTGTATTTATGCCATGGGTAAACCCCCTAAGTTTCCCCTTATTTTTTATTTGATGACTTTTATGGTTTATTAAGTTAGGTTTTGTACACGGTGAGAAATATGGATCCTGTTTCCTTTTTCTACAGAAATTTTGTTCAATACTTTACCTCAGTTTAGAAACATTGGATGAATTTTATATACAATGTCATAACTCTACAAGAGGAAACTTCTTCTCCAGAGAGGGCAAGGCTGAGATATCAGCTGGACCTCCGGAACTATGCTGTTCTCTGAGCACATAGATATAGCACGCTTAACTGAGATTGGCTATAAAGGTAAAACACACATCAGATTCCGAAGAATTGGTATGAAAAGAATGCAAAATATCTCTCATAATTTTTTCATTGTTTTCATGGCAAAATTATATTACTTCTTGCACATTGTTGTTTTTGTTGTTGTTATGTGCTCTCGAGTCCATTGTTACTAGTTGCCATGAAGTCAATTTGACTCATGATAATTCCATGTGTGCAGAGTAAAATGCACCATAGGTTTTTCAAGACTGTGACATTTCAGAAGCAGGTCACCAGGCCTGTCTTCACAGATGCGTCTGGAAGGATTCAAACCAACAACCTTTGGATAGTAGTGCAACACTTAACTATTGCACCACTCCAAACCAAAACACCAAACCCACTGACAGCAAGTCAATTCCAACTCACTGTGACCCCCATTGGTTTCCAAGGCACCAAATATTTACAGAAGTAGATTGCCCAGTCTTCCTTCTGCAGAGTGGTTGGTGGGTTTGAACTGCCAACCTTCTGGTTAGCTGTCAAATGCCTAAAGCACTGCACCACCAGAGCTCCTTTTTGCACCACTCCAGGACTCCAATATAATTAGATAAACTATAGGAGCTCTGGTGGCATAGTGCCTAAGGCAGTTGATTGCTAACCAGAAAGCTGGTGTTTCAAACCCACCAGCCATTCTTCAGAAGGAAGATGGGGCAATCTATTACCATAGAGATACCATCTTGGAAACCCAAGGAGGGGTCACTATGAGTTGAATCGACTCAACAGCAGTAATTTTATATTGTTGTTTGATGTTGTCATGTGCTGTCAAGTCAGACCAGACCCATAGCAACCCCTCCTTGGGTTTCCGAAGCACTATCACTATGGAAGTAGATTGCTCCATCTTCCTTCCGAGGAGTGGTTGGTGGGTTTGAACCGCCAGCCTTCTGTTTAGCAGTCAAGTGCCTTAGCCACTATGCTACCAGAGCTCCCAATTTTAAATTATCAAAGTTAATTTTATCTTTTACTTTTTTAAAATGTAGCTATTAGAAAATGTCAAATTCCATATATGACTCACATAATATTTATATTGTACTGTGCTACTGTAGAGGTATCTTTTTTTTTTTTTTTTTGAACTTTTTATTGTGATTTGTGTGAAAGTTTACACAAGGAATTGTTTTTCTATTCAACAATTTATTTTTCCTGACATTGATTACATTCCCCACAATGTAACAGCACTCTTACCACTTCCTCCCTGTGTTTACCACTTCTATTTGTTCTTTTTTCCTATCCCTTCTTGCCTTCTGTGCTTTATCCTTGGGCAAATGCTCTTTTGATCTCCTATGGTTGGTTGTTCTAAGGAGTGTATTTTTATTTTTCATGAATCTCTAATGTTGCGTTTGCTTTGACTGGAATACGGAGTTTATTAGACATGTGGAATGATACACCTCTCCTTAATCACACGTTGACAGGATTATCACTCTTATATTTGGACTGTGCAAAAGTGAAACACACATCATTGAACAAGACATCTGTTAGGTTCCACTTTAGTGGATTTATCTTCAAGATTGATTTATGATGCACTGAGGGGAAATGTAAAATGGAAACAAATGCACCTCTGATTTCCCATTGTGCACTTTTCTGCTTTTCAGGAAATTAGGGGTTGGTTTGTTTATCTTTCCTATTTACCAATTTAATTATGGATCTGCATTCTCAATCTCTCTCTCTCTCTCTCTAAAAGAGAGTGAAATATGCTTCTGCTTACCACCTGCATTCCCCAGGGTAGTTCTGGAAATAGTTAAAATAGTTTTTGTACCTGCCTTTCCCAGGCTGGCCTTGTAGGCAGGACAGAATCAACATGTCTCTAGCCCTTAGGAATTTCACTTATCTTTTTTCACCCTAAGAAAGTGACTAAATCCTATACAGACTTCTTTCTGCCTAATGCAAACAGTTTGACGCTATTGTACTGAAAACTTAACTGAAATAATGGCACTCTATCTTAAATTTCAGCAGTAATGGATATGATCAAAGAACTTACTCTATTAAGATTAACCGAACTTTAACTTTGTGACACTGAGCTCCGTGAAAGCAGCCTGTGGACAATTTTTGATGGACAAGAAGGAATCTCTGTGACGTCTAGCCGGGAGGAATCTGAAAAGAAGTCTTAGAATCAAAACAAACAGCAGGGTCTTTGCATATTTCACTTTGAAAGTAGATGGTAAAGATAAAATACAACAGTGAGGTCCAGAGTCATTCCTCTGATCACTCAGGCACACTGTGGCCTATTCACTTCATGCTGTAAATTTGATGCCTAGAAGAAACTTGGTGCTTTCTTTTTAACTAAATGATTCTAACCTTGAAAGGGAGAGGGGAGGGAAAACGGTAACCTTTATTTCTGTACTCTGCAAATGATACTTTATAACTGGTTGCTTGGAGTTATATTTAATGATAGTCTTACATTGAAAAAAATCCCATATCTGGAATATTCCTAACTCTTCTGTGTAATAAGCTAAAAATTTAATTTTACTTATCTGGTATGTAAAGATTAAACAACACTATGCCATTTACAAAGGACCCCTGGTGGTGCACTGATTAAGTGCTCTCTATGCTGCTAACTGAGATGTTGGTGGTTCAAACCCACCAGCCACTCCACGAGAGGAAGACGTGGCAGTCTGCTTCCTTAAAGATTACAGCCTCATGGGATAGTTCTACTCTGCCCTATAGGGTCACTGTGAGCTGGAATTGACTCAGTGGCAAAGAGTTTTAATGGGTATAGCATTTACAAGCAGTCATGGTGATGCAAAGGTTAAGTGCTTGGCTTCTAACCAAAAGGTCTGTGGGTCGAACCCACTAGTGATTCCACAGAAGAAAAAAGGGCATGGAGACAGCATAATCCAAGCTCCTCTAGCCTCAAGAGAGGGAGACAGAACTACCGTCAACAGCTCAAGGCTTATTCCTATGAGGCCAGACATGCCATCACCTTCCACCCTTTTTACCAACTCTGACACCAGCCTTCCCTCCTACAGCACTCCCTACTTCTCTGCTAAGTGCAATAATTTGTTGCAATGGTCCCACAGAACTCACAGACAATACTCATGATTACAGAGTTTATTAGGGAAATAACAGGCTACAATTTGGGTTCAGGAAAATGCTTAGGATACTACTCTTCCATCAAGACAGTCTCCCCTCTGTAAAGCCTTCAGACATACCTCTCTGTCCCTTGGCCTCTCGGCCTGGCCTCTGCCCTGCTCAAGCAAGTACTGCAAAGCTCCTTTAGCTCTGCAGATAGGGGAACCTACATGTACCCCACTGTGTTAGCAAGCTTCCTGCCCAAAAGTACTCAGCTTTCTTGCTCCATGAGCTGGCAAGGCTGCCACTCTGTCACATCCCTCTTGGTTCCACTGCTGCTGTCTCTCAGCCAGGCATCTCTCAACAGAGCATCTCTCAGCTGGGCATCTCTGCCAAGGAGGTCCAGTTCAGGGATCTCAGGTCCAAGGACATGCTCCACTTCTCTTCTAGCTCTTCTTTTTTGATGGCAGTGACATCCCCTTTCTGCCACCAGGAAGGCTCATTTTAAGCCTGACAGAGTGACAAAACTAAACAATCCCAACATTAGAGTCCCATGCATTTTATATGCATGGTCGCACCCAGTAGTAATCTGGGGGGAGTCACAAAGACCATGGCTAGAAAAGCTATACTAAGTAGCTATCTGTTTCCATGATGATTTCAGTCTAGGAAACCTTGTGAGGCATTTCTACTCCATCATATGGGGTTACTATAAATCAGAATCAACTCAACAGCACACAACAACATGACATTTACACAATAGGCTTTTCTCATTTGGTGATAGGAATTGAATCAGAGTGTCTTAAACTTTGTCTTAACCAGTTAACTATAGTCAACTTCTCTCAGCAGAAAAATCAACTTTGTGGATTGAGAAATCAAGGTCTATTAAGGTAATAAACAATTACACGATCCATACTATGTTTACATACTCATTTTATTTATATTTTGCTTCTTCATTTGCAATAAACCTCATGGTTTTGTATGTCAACTCTTTGAAATTTTAGAATTCCTATTAGTTCAATACTGTTACCTCTTTTTATTTAAAATTCATTCAATATACCTTTATGAGCTTCATTTCCAAGATTCTGTGTCTATAACAAATCTCTACTCGAATATGGCCACTATTGAACACTAGAAACATTTTAAGTGTGTGTAAACTTATGAATTAGCCCTGGTTAGCATTCAACTGTTAACCAAAATGCTGGTAGTTTGAACACACCAAGTTACTCCATGGAAAAAAGGCCTGGTGATCTTCACCCATAAAGATTACAGCCAAGACAATCTTATGCAGTAGTTCTACTCTGTCACATAGGGTCACTATGAATTAAAAATTTACTCAGTTACATCTAGGAACAAAACCAACAAATTACTTACTTTAATTCACTTTTGTTATTCCTTAAAATTATTTTATAATAGCATTATTTTATATGCCAAATGTGGCAAGGTGGGTTAGTATACTTGAACTATGCCTTATCATTAATTTTTTGGATCTTTCTCAATAGTTCTAAAGTTCTTTGATATTGTGTTATTTGTTTAAGTTCTAAAACTAGGTTCAACAAACACTCAGCTCATTGCCATTGAGTCAGATCTTACTTACAGCAATCCCTCCTTGGCTTTCTGAGGCGGTATCTCTATAGAAGAAGATTGCCCAACCTTCCTTCTGAGGACTGGCTGGTGGATTTTAACCACCAGCCTTCTGGTTAGCAGTCAAATGCCTTAGTTATGGTTAGGCCACAGTTATCACTCAGTAATAAAAGATTACCTTATTGAAAAACTGCTTACTCTGGAGCTATTATCTTTGTTAATTTGTTTAAAACTATTAATCAGCCCAAAATATCTTTTCTGATAATGAAGGTGGCATCCTGTGTATGTGGGTGTTACACACATAATAGTAGATAAAGTGAAGCCATTCACAAGTCTACCAATAAGCGTTTAAATATGACCCTCACTGTTAAAAAGTAAGCAGACCACTTTTTAGATAGCTGCTTTGTAGAACACCATATAGTAAATGACCTAACACACTATTTCTTGAAAATTATGCAATGAGAAGTAAACAAAAATAAAGGTCTCAGTAATGATGTCTTTCTACTATGGACATACATTCCTGTTCAGAAGTAAGCCTCCTCTGGCTACTTACATAGGAATTGTCTCTGACCCTCTACACAAAGTGACTTGCAACATGTGGCAGTCCTATTGTTCTTCCAGATCTGCTTGGAAGAAAATAGGACAACATTGCCCAAAGTTGTGAGTAACCTTAAGATCAGAATCAGAACTCCCCCATGGAGGATAAATCAGTACTATTAAAAAAAAAAAAAAAAAGTCAGATCCAACTCTTAGCCAGCCCTCTGTGGGTTTCCGAGGCAGTATCACTATGGAAGTAGATTGCCCAGCCTTCCTTCTAAGGAGTGGTTGGTGGGTTTGAACCACCAGACTTCTGGTTAGCAGTCAAGTGCCTTAGGCACCACACCACCAGAGCTCCTATCAGTACTATACACCCACAGGAAAACAACAGAATGCTGCAGCACATCCAAAGAAAGTAGTAAACAGACCAAAAAGAGGAGAGGATGACTCCCAATATGAAAATATTCTTCATCCACCAGCTGAGTTGGGACAACACTCTTTGTGCATATAAGAGTTTAAGGGGCCTCGAGTTCTGGTAAGAGGGTGGAATAGGAAGAAAGGCTGAACAGACCCTCTTCAACAAAGAAAAGGGGAACTAATTAACAGACACAGAAGATAATCCTGGATGCTGAGCTTTGAAGGGAAGGATATAGAAGTGTACTAAACCCCAACTAGTAGAAGAATTTGCATGAAAACACCAAAAAAGGAGACATATGGAGCTGTGGTCTGGCAGTTATCTTGATGGCACAGACAGCTTGGATATTGCTGAGTAGTGTTAGGATGTAAGAATTAACCTAAAAATCAGCCCTGCTAGACAGGGACTGCACAAAGGACTGCACTAGTGACTGGTGAATAAAAGGGGAAGCAGTGAAGAGGAAGGCAGGCTGAGCCGTGGACTTTTGCCTCTCTGGAGGGCACAGCCATTCTGAATGTTTACAAGCAGTTCGACCATTTTGGATATTTAAAGCGACAGCATTCTCCCAGATTCCAGGGACTTAACAGCCTGGGTGCCCTGTCCCACCCTGTCCTGATTTTTTTTTTTTTTTACTTCATTTGTTTTTTTTTGGTGTGTTTTAAAATTATTTTTATGATTATTGTCTTTTTTATTACTATTCTTTATTCTTCCCTTCCCAGGTTCTAATCTTCAGCTTTTTCTCTTTTTCTTATTCCCAGTTCCAATTTTTTTTTTCTTTCTTGTGGTTAACCCCATTCCTTTTTTTTTTCTTTTTGCATTTTTTCCCACTTTTTTCTTCATTATTCTCCTAGTCTATCTTTTATCTCTTATTGCCTCACAGTGTGTTTTTTGTCCACTTTCTCTAACTTTTTTTGATGCTTATTCAATTGTTATTTTTGTCTAGCTGAGTGGGAGACAGCAACAGTCTCCATACAACACAACTACATGCACAACTCCAGCAGCTTCACTACCTGAGTGAGAGCCACCACTTCCTTCTCCACCAATGGGCCAACAATAAACAACCACCAAGAAGAGCTTGACTCACACTTGGCTGCTCTTCACAAACAGTTAACAGAGATCTATATACAACATCACAATGTTTCTGAGACAACAGACGATCACAGTCCACACAAAGAAGCAAAATAAAGTGGTAGAAACAAGGGAGCAGGATACAGACCCAGAACACATCCCTGAGGAAGAAGCAGCTTTGAAATTCCCTAATAAGGAATTCAAAATAATTATATTTAGGTAACTTCAAAGGATTGAGAGACAGATCAAGACAAACATTGACAAAATTAAAGAAAACACAGACAAAATGCTAGAACAATTTTGGAACAAAATACAAGAACAAAATGACAAAATAAATGAAAAATTAGAAATGATTCTAAAACTACAGGTAGAAATCCAGAAGATTAATACTAAATTTTCAGAAATAGATAACACATTGAAAGGGCAAAGGAGTAGAACTGATGCAATGGAAGATAGAACTAATGAGACTGAAGACAAATACCTGAATACTTCTTTGGAAAGGGATCAATCAGAAAAAAGATCAAAACAAAATGAAGAAAGCCTAAGTTTCATGTGGGATACTATCAAAAGGAATAACCTATATGTCATTGGATTTCCAGCACAGGAAGACAAAAATAAAACCACTGAGAAAACTGTCCAAGATTTGTTGGAAGAGAACTTCCCCTGATATGATTAAAGATGAGAATATATCCATTCAGGAAGTCCAACAAACCCCAAACAGGATAGACCCCAAAAGAAAATCACCAAGACACATCATCAAACTCATCAAAATCAAAGACAAAGAATCATGA
>NW_006921612.1:20018315-20019886 GCF_000298275.1 Orycteropus afer afer | reverse complement strand
GAAATAGAAAAATTTCCAACCAAAAATTATATACCTAGTAAAATTGTCCCTCAAATATGATGGTGAAATTAGGAGATTTCCAAAGAAGCAGAAATTCAGGGAATTTGTTATAACCAGACCAACCTTACAAGAGATACTAAAGGGAGTCCTTTGAACAGAGAACCAAAAATAGCAAACAACAACCAACCATTAATACACAAAATGACATAACCCAGACCATAGCTACAGGCATATCCAAAGTAAAATAAGCTTACAAGATGTAAACAGGGAACCAGAGATATCAATTAGCAAATGAGGACAAATACAAACCAGAGGGAAAATACTGTGTAGTTACAGAACTTCTAAATGGTGAGGAAGTTAAGAGAGTTGTAAGATAAAATGGACTGTTCTAAACTCAGGAGCAAATTATAAATCACAGGGTAACCTCAAAGAAAAATGATAAACCTTCACATAACAATAAAAAAGAAGACAAGAAAAATATTTAGCAAATACTAAAACAACACCAACAAAGGAAATGATAACATAATCATAAATATAATGAGTTCAGCAAGAAAATTATATGGAACAAAGAAACCAGGGACACCATGAAGAAAAACACACAACAAAATGATAGCAAACAATTCATATTTGTCAATAATTACACTGAATGTTAATGGATTAAATGTACCACTCAAGAGACAGAGAGTTACAGACTGGATAAGAAAACAAAACCCATCAATATGCTATCTACAAGAGACACACCTTAGAGATAAAGACAAAAATAGACTAAATATCAACGGTTGGAAAAAGATGTATCAAGCAAATGGCAACCAAAAAAGAGCAGGAGTGGCAATAATAATTTCTGATCAAATTGACTTTAATGCAAAAACCACCATAAGGGACAAGGAAGGACATTACATAATGATTAAAGGATCAATTGAACAAGAAGATATAACCATAATAAATACCTCTGGACTCAATGAAAGATCCCCAAAATACAGGCTTTAAAAGAGTGGAAAAGGCAAATAGATGACTCCAGAGTCATAGTGGGAGACTTTAGTACACCACTTTCAATGAAAGACAGAACAACTGGGAAGAAACTCAACAAAGATGCAGAAGAGTTAAACAATAAAATCCACCAACTTGACTTTATTGACATCTACACAGCAATTCGCCCAACAACAGTATGATATACATTCTTTTCCAGGGCACATGGAACACTCTTTATGATAGACAATATGTTAGGCCATAAAGCAAGCCTTAATAAATTTAAAAACATTGAAATACTGCAAAGCATCTTCTCAGATAACAGTGGTATCAAATTAGAAATCAACAATAAGAAGATCAATAGAAAAAGAGCAAACACATGGAAACTAAAAAACACCCTCCTTAAGAAAGACTGAGAAAGGGAAGAAATAAAAAATGAAATTCAAAAATTCCTTAAATCAGCTGTTAGGTAGATAGAGATAAGTATTGATTTGGGTGAAGAGAAGGGCAATGTACCAAATATGAGTGACCAATACAGCAGCACTGAGGATGAGAAAGACATAGAGAGGTACATGGTACAGACAACAAATATGAACCCTTTTGCA
>NW_006921612.1:20015083-20017154 GCF_000298275.1 Orycteropus afer afer | reverse complement strand
AAAAAAAAAAAAAAATTCCTTAAATCAAATGACAATGAAAAAACAGCATACCAAAATCTTTATGACACAGCAAAAACAGTGATCAGAGGTCAATTTATAGCAATCATGCACACATCAAGAAAGAAGAAAGAGCCAAAATCAACACTTTAAACAATTAGAAAAAGAATTAAACAATTAGAAAAAGAACAGCGAGAAATGCCTACAAAGAATTAAACAATTAGAAAAAGAATAGCGAGAAAAGCCTAAGTCACCAGAAGAAAGGAAATAATAAAGATTTGAGCAGAAATCAATGAAACAGCAAATAGAAAGATAATAGAAAAAATAAACAAGACTAGAAATTAGTTTTTTGAAAAGATTAATGAAATTGACAAACTACTGACAAATTCAACAAAGGCGGAGACAATATAAATAAACAAATAAGAAACAAAATGGGCAACATCACAACAGAACCAACTGAAATAAAAAGATAATATCAGTATACTATGAAGAATTGTACTCCAACAAATTTGAAAATCTGGAAGAAATGGACAGATTTCTAGAAACACAATACTTACCTAAACTAACACATACTGAGATGTTAAAGTTGAACAGACCCATAGCAAAAGAAGAAATTGAACAGGTCATAAAAAAATTAGCAACAAAAAAGTCATGGCCCAGGTGGTTACACCAGAGAATTCTACCACACATTCACAGAAGAACTGACACCAAGCCTACTCAAACTATTCCAAAGCACAGAAATGGATGGAATCCTCCCAAATTGATTTTATGAAGGAAGCATAACCTTGATACCAAAATTAGGTAAATATATCACTCAAAAGGGTAACTACAGACCAATATGCCTCATGAATATAGAATATAGATGCAAAAATCTTCAACAATATCCTAGCAAATAGACTCCAAAAATATGTCAGGAAAATAATTCATTATGACCAAGTGGGGTTCATATCAGGTATGCAGGGATGTTCAACATTAGAAAAACAATCAACATCATCCACCACATAAATAAAACAAAGAAAAAGAACCACATGGTCATATGAATCAATGCAGCAAATGCATTTGATAAAATCCAACACCCATTCCTGATCAAAACTCTCAGCAAAATAGGAATAGAAAGGACATTCATCAACATAAAAAAGGGCATATATGCAAAACTAACAGCCAATATTATTCTCAATGGAGAGAGACTGAAACCATTCCCCTTGAGAACAGGAACCAGACAAGGATGCCCACTATCACCACTTCTATTCAACATTGGATTGGAAGTCCTAGTCAGGGTAATAAGGAAAGCAAGGGAAATCAAAGGCATACAAATTGGTAAGGAAGAAGTCACACTACCCCTATTTGCTGATGATATGATCCTATACCTAGAAAACCAAAGAGGCTCAGTCAAAAATCTACTGGAACTAATTGAGAGATTTAGCACAGTGGCAGGATACCAGAATTAAATGGGGAAGAGAATGTTCAATAAATGGTGCTGGCAAAACTAGATATCCATTTACAGAAAAATGAAGCAAGAGTTATACCTCATACCATACACAAAAACTAACTCCAGATGGATCAAAGACTTAAATGTGAGACCTAAAACTATAAAGTTCCTCAACAAAAAACTAGGGACAAATTTAGGAGCCCTACAACAACAATATAAGGCATAAAAAGACTATCAAGCATAACCCAAAATGCACAAAGAGCAGAAAAGAAACTAGATGAATGGGACCTTCTACAAATTAAATTTTTCTGTGCTTCCACAGACTTCTCCAAAAGAGTCAAAAGAGAACATATAGATTGGGAAAAAATACTCAGCAGTGACATATCTGACAAGGAACTTATCTTTAGAATTTATAGAAAACTGCAACATCTTAACAACAAAAAGACAAATAATCCAATTAAAAAATGGGAAAAGACATTAATAGACAGTTCACCAAAGAGGATATTTAGGTGGCCAACAAACATATAAAGAAATGCTCACGATCATTAACCATTGTTGTTTGTTGTTGTTGTTTGCTATCGAGTCGGCCCCGACTCATAGCGACCCCTCCTTGGGTTTCCGAGGCAGTATCACTACGGAAGTAGG
>NW_006921612.1:20004391-20014568 GCF_000298275.1 Orycteropus afer afer | reverse complement strand
AACATTGCATAATGTGGATGAACTTGGAGGACATTATGCTGAGTGAAATAAGTCAATCACAAAAGGACAAATATTGTATTAGTCTGTTATTGTAACAAGTAAAGGAAAGCTTTATCTATGGAAGAAAACTTTCTTTGTTGATTACCAGGGGTGGGAGGGTAGGAGAGGGAACACTGTTAGATAGGCAGAGGTAAGTATCGATTTGGGTGAAGAGAAGGTCAACGTACCAAAAGTTAGTGATGAACAATTTTGCATTGAGGAAGAGGAAGACAGAGAGAGGTACCTGGGAGGTACAGACAACAAAGATGAATCCTTTTGCACATACAGTGCTACGTTGTCAGTGAAGGCAAACATGGGTATATGAGTGGATAGATGGGTGGACAGGCTGAACTATTAGGTATATCTATGCAGAGGGTAGTGTACCCAAGACCATGTATAGGGTTGGCAGATAATGTTTCTACAAGTGTATTTGTACGTTCTGTAAGAATTCCTGGGTGTATAGTAGAGCCAACAAGGGACAAGGATGTAGTCACTCTTGGGCACAGTCAGCTACCCAGAGGGAGCAAGTAGTTGAACCTGTGGGCTCAGGACCATAGTTGCAGGAGACATCAAGCTCAATTGGCATAACATACTACACAAAACATGGTTCCACTTCCTACTTTGGCAAGTGGAGACTGGGATCTTAAAATCTTGCAAGCAGCCATTTAGATGCAACAATGGGTCTCTCCTCGTCCAGAGCAAAGAAGAATGAAGAAAGTCAAAGATTCATGGAAACAATTAGTCATTTAGCGACTCATACACCATACGATCTGCAGCCTATATGACTATGAGACCAGAAGAACTAGATGGTGCCTGGCTACCACTGTCAACCACCTGGAGTGGGATGTATGTAAGAGATCCTGGATAGAGTGGGAGAACAATGTGGAACAAAAGTCAAAATCATTTGGAGAAAAAAAAAGGGGGGGACCAGGTTTGCTGGTCTAATAGAGCCTGATGGAACCACTAAGACTAAGGCCCCTAGCTGCCCTTCAGGTCTGGAATTGAACCCACTCCTGTGGCTTTCAGCCAAACAAAAGACAGGCATATGAGGCAAACATTTACACTAGGTAGATACTTTTCTTGGAGAAAACAATCATGGGAGAAAGAAGGGCTGTTTATGCACAGGGAGACAGCTCAGGGGGCAAGAGTGCATGGAAGGATGGTCACAGGGAAGAGGTAACTATGGGGAGGAAGGGGGAGGGGAGCTCTTGCATTACAGTGATTTTCAGTCAATGTCATGAAACAAAGTGTATGTGAACTGCTGTATGGAAAATGAATTTGCTCTGTAAACTTTCACCTAAATCACTATTTAAAAAAGAAAAAGATTTTAAGGGGTCTCGGTAGTTTAATGTAGCTATAGATTGAACATGTCATATCTGATGATTTGCCTTTTATTTTTTACAATAAAATTTCCTCCTGATATATTATGGGTACTCAAAAAAAAAAAAAAAAAAATCACCGCTATTGAATCAATTCTGACTCATAGTGACCCCCATTGAGTTTCTGTGCCTATACATCTTTATGGAAGCAAACTGTGTCATTGGTGGAGCAGCTGGTGGGTTCAAAACATTGACCTTTTGGTTACCAACCAAATGCCTTAAACACTACACCACAAGAGCTCCTTATATCATGGGTAATTGATTCCAATTGAGGATCCTGGAGCTATATAATATTTTCCAGATTTCAGGGTAGGGGATTTAATCAAAAGGAGTATGAATACCAAGTATCCCTAAGAATGAAGAAGTTTGGGCCATTTTTGCTGGTGTTTGGAGCCCCACATGATCTTAATTTAGACTCACTTGTATATGAAAATTTTCTTGACCGCACAACCCTTTTAACTTCTGAGAGTTCTACAGACAAAAGAAAGTTGGAGAGAGGAGGCTTGGGGTTTGGACTCAGGCAGCAGGGTGACTCATAATGTCTGAGCCCAGGGAGGGAGGAAGCAAGACGGGAAAAAGAAAGTATCTTAGTTTGTTAGTACTGCCATAACAAAATATCAAAATGTGGATGACATCTAAGAATATAATTTTATTTTCTCACAGTTTTGGAGACTAAAAGTCCAAATAAGGGTTTCAGCCATTTTTATTCCTTCTGTGAGCCTCTCTCCTCATTTCTGGTATCTGCCAGCATTCTTTGCTTTTAGATGGATCCTCACATGGTGTCTCTAATCCATCGGTGTGTATCTCTGTGTCTACTCTGTTCTTTTTATGGCACTGTTCACAAAACATTAGGTTTAAGACATAACCTACTCTGAAATGGCCTCATTAACATAACAAAACAAAACCCCTATTTCTGAGCAGGGTCATATAAACAGGTACCAGAACTTGTTGTTGAGCTTATTACTATTCATAGTGACCCTACAGGACAGAGTAGAACTGCCACATCTTTTACCCATAGATTGGCCAGAGGGGGTTTGAGCTGCTGACTTTTTGGTTAGGAGCCAAATGCTTAACCATTGCACTATCAGGGGTCCTCACTATTAATAGGCATGTTGTTGTTGTTCTTAGATGCTGTCGAGTTGACTCCAACTCATAGCAACCCTAGGTACACAGAACAAAACACTACCTGTACCTGCATCATCTTCACAATCCTTGCTATGCTGAGCCCATCTTGATAGCCACTGTGTCAATCCATCTCCTTGAGGGTCTTCCGCTTTTTCTCTGTCCCTCCACTTTACCAATTATGATAACCTTCCCCAGGGAATGGTCCCTTCTGACAGAATGATCAAAGTAGGAGAGACAAAGTTGTCCATTCTTGCTTCCAAGGAGCATTCCACTGTTCTTCTTCCAGGACAGATTTGTTTGTTCTTCTGGCAGCCCATGGTACTTCCAGTATTCTTCACCAACACCACAACTGAAAAACATCTACTCTTATAAGGTCTTCCTTACTCATTTTCCAGTTTGCACATGCATAAGAGGCTATTGGGTTAGGTACACCTTGGTTTTCAGAGAGACATCTTTGTTCTTCAGCACTTTAAAGAGGTCTTTTGCAGCAGATTTGCCCACTACAGTAAGATATCAGATTTCTTGAATGCTACTTCCATTGTGTTGACTGTGGACCCAAGTAATATGAAATCTTGACAATTTCATTTTTTTCTGCTTTTATTATGATGCTGATTGGCCCAGATCTTAGGATTTCTGTTTTCTTTATATTGAGGTTCAATCTATACTACAGACTATAGTCTTTAATCTTCATAAATAAGTGTTTCAAGTCATCTTCATTTTCAGCAAACAAAGGTGGTGTCTTCTGCATATTGCAGGTTGTTAATGAGTCTCCCTCCAATCCTGATGCCACATTCTTCTTCACATAGTCCATATTCTCAGAGTATTTGCTCAGTATACAGATTTTATTAGTATGGGGAAAGGATACAACCCTGATGTACATCCTTCCTAATTTTAAACCATGCAGTATCCCCTTATTCTGTTCAAACGACAGCCTCCATACAGTTCCTCACGAGCACAGTTAAGTGTTCTGGAATTCTCATTCTTCTCAATGTTATCCATAATTTATTATAATCCACATAGTCAAAACCTTTTGCATAGTCAATAAAATACAAGTCAACATCTTTCTCGTATTCTTTGCTCTGAGCTAAGATCCATCTGACATCAACAATGATATCCTTCATTCCATGTCCACTTTTGAATCCAGATTGCATTTTTGGAAGTTTCCTGTCAATATACTGCTGCAACCATTTTTGAATCATCAGCAGCAACATTTTACTTGTGTGTGATATTAATGATATTGTTCAATAATTTCCACATTCTGTTGGATCATCTTTCTTTGGAATGAGTACAAATATGGATCACTTCCAATCACTTGATCGTGTAGCTGTCTTCTAAATTTCTTGGCATAGATGAGTAAGTGTCTCCAGTGCAGCAACTGTTTGTTGAAACAACTGAATGGGTTTTCCATCAGTTCCAGGAGTCTTGCTTTTGGCCAGTTCCTCCAGTGCAGTTTGGACTTCTTCCTTCAATACCATTAGTTCTTGATCATATACAACCTCCTGAAATAGATGAACATTGATCAATTCTATTTTGTACAGTGACTATGTGTATTCCTTCCATCTTCTTTTGATGCTTCCTGCATCATTCAATATTTTGTCCATAGAATCTTTCCATATTGCAACTTGAGGCTTGATGTTTTTCTTCGTTCTTTCAGCTTGAGAAATGCCAAACATATTCTTCCTTTTTGGTTTTCTAACTCCAGTTCTTTGCACATTTCATTATAATAACTGCCTTTGTCTTCTTGAGTTATTTCTAAATCTTCTGTTCAGCTCTTTTATCTTGTCATTTCTTCCATTTGCTTTAGCTACTCTCCATTCAAGAGCAAGTTTCTGAGTCTCTTCTGACATCCATTTTGGTCTTTTCTTCCTTTCCTGTCTTTTTAATGATCTTTTGCTTTCTTCATGTATGACGTTATTGATGTCATCTCACAACTCATCTGGTTTTCAGTCATTGGTGTTCAATATGTCAAATACATTCTTCAGATGGTCTCAAAATTCGGGGGGGACATAATCAAGGTCATATTTTGGCTCTCATAGATTTGTTTTAATTGTCTTCAACTCTAACGTGAACTTGCATCTGAGGAATTGATGGTCTGTTCCACAGTCAGCTCCTGGCCTTGTTTTGGCTGAAGACATTGAGCTTTTCCGTTGTCTCTTTCCACAGATGTAGTCTATCTGATTCCTGTGTAATCTATCTGGCAAGGTGTACATGAATAGCCACTGTTTACATTGTTGAAAAAGATATTTGCAGTGAATAGCTTGTGGGTCTTGCAAAATTCTATCATGTGATCTCCAGAAGACATATTTTCCAACTATTGGTGATTCTTCTTTGTTTCCATCTTTCACATTCCAATAACCAGTAATATTCAATACATATTTTGATTGTATGCTTTGGTCAATTTCAGATACAGAAATTGGTAAAAATCTTCAATTTCCTCGTCTTTGGCCTTAGTGGTTGGTATATAAATTTGAATAATAGTAGTATTGACCTGTCTTCCTTGTAGGCTTATGGTTATTATCCTATCACTGACACCTTGTACTTCAGGATAGATTTTGAAACATTCTTTGTGATGATAAATGCCACACACACCATTCCTCTTCAATTTGTCATTCCTGGCATAATAGATCATATGATTGTCTGATTCAAAATGGCCCAAATCAGTCCATTTCAGCTTATTAATGCCTTTGTTGTTGTTGTTGTTGTTATGTGCCGTCGAGTCAGCCCCGACTCATAGCGACCCTTCCTTGGGTTTCCGAGGCAGTATCACTACGGAAGTAGGATTGCCCAACCTTCCTTCCGAGGAGTGGCTGGTGGGTTTGAACCGCCAGCCTTCTGGTTAGCAGTCAAGTGCCTTAGGCACTATGAGGATATTGATCTTTATGTGTTCCATTTCATTTTTGACAACTTCCAATTTTCTTACCTATATACCTCATACATTCCACATGCCAGTTATTAATGGACATTTTCAGCTGTTTCTTCCCATTTTGCGTTGTGCCCCATCAGCAAATGTTGTTGTTGTTAGGTGCCATCAATTTGTTAGTTCTTTGGCAGTCCATGATACTTTCAGTATTCTTCCCCAGCACCACAACTCAAAAGCATCAACTTTCTTCTGTCTTCCTTATTCATTGTCCAGCTTTCACATGCATATGAGGTAATTGAAAATATCATGGTTGGGTTAGGTGCACCTCAGTATTCAAAGAGACATCTTTGCTCTTCAGCACTTTAAAGAGGCCTTTTGCAGCAGATTTGCACAAATTTAGATCCCAAAAGCTTTATTCCATCCACTTCATTAAGGTCAACTGTATTTTGCAGAGGAGGCAGCTTTCTCCCAGTTGTATTTTGAGTGCCTTCCAACTTCAGGGGCTCATCTTCCAGCACTATATCAGACAATGTTGCAGGACTATTCATAACGTTTTCCAGTAATATATCAGACAGTGAGCATTTCACTGTTATTCATAATGTCTTCACTGGCCAATACTCTGAGAAGTGGATGGCCCTGTTTTGATTACCTAGTGCCACTCTGAAAAGAATATACCACAAATGGGATGGTTTGAACAAACAGGAGTTTATTCTCTTATGGTTGGGAGGCTAGAAGTCCAAGTTCAAAGTGCCAGGCTCTAGAGGCTGGGTGAAAGTTCCTTGACTTTGGGCTTGAGCTCTGCCTCTTGCTCCCAGACCACTGAAACTAGAGGCTTTTCTTCACTCACACAGCTACTAGCTGCTGAGGCTGACAAGCCCAAGGTTGACAAATAAAATGGCACAATCCCAATGTTACCAAACCACATGGCAGGCCATTCATTCAAGTCCATTGTAAGTCCCCAAGTCAGCAGAGCGTGGCAGGCTGCTGAACAATGACACAGCTACATGCAGGGTCCAAGCATGCCATAAGGTAGAGACTATCCCCAAGGCTTCTCCTTATATGCAGGAAGCAGACCACATCCCAATGGCATCTACTCACCTGCTTTTGGTAGATCCCACCATGGAGTTGATTTCCAGTCTCATCATGGGGAGTAACTACCACCGGTTGCCCAGCCACTCAACCAGGCCTGGCCAAGTTGACATACAAATTTAACTACCACAGGCCCCTTCCTTCTTCTGAGTCTGTGTTAGTCTGAAAGCTCTGCTGAAACCTTTCCATCATGGGTGACCCTACTGCTATTTGAAATACCAGTGACATAGCCTCTAGCCTCTTAGCAATACCCAAGCCCCCACAGTATGACAAACTGAAAAATGAGTGGTGGATTAATAGCTATAAGGGTTAAAATTTCAACATATCTTTTGGGAGGACACAACTGAATCCATAATCCATCAGATTAGTACTTTCCATATTATTTGGCCCATATGTCTAGTCTATAATAGATCCTCAATAAAATGTTCATTCAATAAATAAGTGGAAATGTTCAAGAACAGAAATTCATGACTAAAGCACAGCATAAATTAATTACCCATGAAGGATACCTTTAGTGAGAAAATTATAATATTCCTTGGAGTTCATCATATTGCTTCAGCCACAGCATATGTATGTAATACCTTAGGAAATGGGTTCCCTTAAAGCCTCTGCTAGAAGCAGTAATTGATGACCGGGATCCCATTCTTAATGGTAATAAAACAATGTTGCAATGCTAGATTATATGGCATCCACTTTTTCTTGGAGAGAGAATTAAAGTTCTAAAACAAAACTAAACAAAAAAGTTGATAAAAACTCTATTCTTAATAGGTCAGAGAGAACTCAGTAGGTTGGGGAGATTTGTTTCATATAGAATAATTAAGCTAAAAAGGTTTGAATAAGACTTTCCCTAATTACTTTAAAATAGAACTGGAAGAACATTGAAACTAGAGAAAAATAGGAGTCAGGGTTCTCACTGACTTTTAGAATTTTGCAAGACCCACAAGCTACTCACTGCAAATATCTTCTTCAGCAATGTAAACAGTGGCTGTTCATGCACACCCTGCCAGATAGAATACACAGGAATCAGATAGACTACATATATGAAAATGAGTTAAATTAGAATGAACTCTGTAGTGTTGCATTGGAACTAAAGGTTTGGTATAAACTCCTGGTTTTAAATTTGTAAATATAGACAGATAGATATAGAACTAAGTATAGTTGTATCTAAGCATCTATGTAGATGTTCTGATTTTTATTATTGTGCAGTACAGTGAATTACTTAATATGGCCCTTCAAGCCATGGTCTTTGCGACTATCACCAGATTACTGGGTGGGGCTATGCAAATATGAGATTCTTGTGGCCCACCAAGGGGATTGGATAGCTTGCTAACAATGTTAATAAGGTGCATGGTACCCTTGTGGGTGTAAGACCATTCAAATAATGTATATGGAACCCTAATGAAGAAATTGGTCAGTTTTGCCATCCAGCTAAACTTAAAATGAACCATTTCACAGGAGAAAAGGGGGAATGTTACTACTATCAAGAAACAAGAGCCAGGAGTGGTGCTTATCCTTTTGAACCAATATCCCTGCACTTAACTTCCTTGACCCAGGAAACAGAGAAAGAGCCATAACTCTTTGCTGAGACAAAGAGAGATGGCGAGAAGCAGCAGCAGAGAAACAGAGGCAGCAGCCGCAGCAGAATCGAAAGACCAGCACGAGACAGACAACCCCATGGAGCAAGAAAGCTGAGTGCTTTGGGGCAAGAGGTTTGCTAGCAGAGTGGGGTGTCTTTCTGGGCACCTAATGACATAGATAAAAGAGATTTGTAGCACTTGTTTGAGCAGGGTAGAGGTCAAGGGACCACAGAACTGAGAAACGTGCCTGCGTCACTGGTGAAAATAAGCTATCCTGATTAAAGAACTGTATGCTGAGTTGTTTCTGGTCCTGAATTGTAACCTGTTACTTCCCTAATAAACTCCATAGTTGTGAGTACTGTCTGTGAGTTCTGTATAGCCATTGCAATGAATTATTGAACCCAGCAGAGAAGTAGAGTGCCATGGGAGGACAGTTGGTGTGAGAATTGATAAAAAAGGTTGGAGTGTGGCAGCATGTATGACTTCCACCTCACAGGAATATTTATCTTGATCCTTCTCCCCACTTGTGAAGTTAGAGGAGGTCAGATGTTGCCCCCATTCTGCTTTATATGTTGGCATGCCCTTTTTAGTGGCAGATGCATTGTTGAGGACTTAAAGATGCTGGAGGCACTATCTCTTCAGGTTTCTCTCAGGTGACTAAAGGTAAAAAAAAATAAATTAAAAACACCTCTTTTTACTATTAATTTACTATACTTGTAGCTTTTCTATAAGTTTAAAATTATTTTTAAAATCCGTACTAATTTAGAAACATTCCAGGAAAGAACTTCATAATGAGGTTAGATTCTCTCTCAAAACTGTTAGGAACAACTAAGGGAGACAAATTTGTCTGTTTGTCATCGTGTTGTGGCTTGCGTATTGCTATGAGACTGTAGGCTATTCCACTGTGTTGCAAAATGCCAGCAGGGTTATCCATGGTGGGCATGTTTCAGCAGAGCTTCCAGGCTAAGACAGACTCAGAAGAAGGAAGAGGCTCTCCACTTCTCAAAGAATTGGCCAGTGAAAACTTTATGAATAGTAATGAAACACTGTCTGATATATTACTGAAAAAAATTATAAATAGCCCTGAAACATTGTCCAATATAGTGCTGGAAGATGAGACCATCAGATCAGAAGACACTCAAAATTTGACTGGGGAAGAGCTGACTCCTCACAGTGGAGATAATCTTAACAATATGGATAGAGTAAAGCTTTTGGGACCTCCATTGGCTGATGTGACATGACTCAAAATGAGTAGAAACAGTTGCAAACATCCATTAAGAATTGGAACATGGAATGTACAAAGTATGAATCTTGGAAAATTGGAAGTTGTCAAAAATTAAATGGAATGCATAAAGATCAATATCCTAGGAATTAGGGAGCTGAAATGGACTGTTTTGGGCCATTCTGAATCAGACAACCATATGATCTACCATCTGGGGAATGACAAATTAAAGAGGAATGGTGTGGCATTCATCATCACAAAGAGCGTTTCAATAACTGTCTTGAAGTACAAGGCTGTCAGTAATAGAATACCCATATGACTATAAGGAAGGCCAGTTAATACAACTATTATTCAAATTTACACACCAACCACCAATGCCAAGGATGAGGAAATTGAACATTTCTACCTAGTTCTGCAGTCTGAAATTGACCAAACATGCCATCAAGATGTGTTGATTATCACTGGTGACTGGAATGCAAAAGGTGAAAACAAAGAAGAGTTATTGGTAGTTGGAAAATATGGCCTTGGAGATAGAAATAACCCTGGAGATCACATGATAGAATTTTGCGAGACCAAAAACTTATTCGTTGCAAATACCTTTTTTTCAACAACATAAGCAACAACTATACACATGGACATCACCAGATAGAATACACAGGGATCAGACTGACTACACACGTGAAAAGAGGTGATGGGGAAGTTCAGTATCTTTGGCCAAAACAAGGCCAGGAGCTGATTGCAGAACAGACCATCAACTGCTCATATGCAAGTTCAAGTTGAAGTTGGAGACAATTAAAACAAGTGCATAAGAGCCAAAATATGACCTTGATTATATCCTTCCTGAATTTAGAGACCATTTAAAGAATAGATTTGATGCATTGAACAC
>NW_006921612.1:19982762-20002099 GCF_000298275.1 Orycteropus afer afer | reverse complement strand
TCTCTCTCTCTCTCTCTCTCTCTCTATCTATCTATCTATCTATATATATATATGCTTTACTGGTTTTGTTTCTCTAGAGAACCCAGTCTAACACAGATGTCATGCTTGGTAAAGTGGAGGGTCAATGAAGAAGAGGGAGACCCTCAACAAGACGGATAGACACAACGGTTGCAACGATGGATTGAGGTATAGCAAGGATCATGAGCCTGTCACAAGGGCAGGCAGTATTTCGTTCTGCTGTGCCTAGGGTCACTATAAGTCACAGACAACTCAACAGTACCTAACAACAACAACAACAACAACAGGTCTTCAAAGTGATATCTTTGTTTCTTAACACTTTAAAGAGGTCTTTTGTAGCAGATTTCCCCAGTGCAATACATCTGATTTCTTGACTGCTGCTTCCATGAGTATTGATTTTGGATCCAAGTAAAATGAAATCTCTGACAACTTCATTCTTTTCTCCATTTATCATGATGTTACTTATTGGTCCAGCTGTGAGAATTTTTGTTTTCTTTATGTTGAGGTGTAATCCCTGCTGAAGAAAATAGACTTTGATCTTCAACGGAAAGTGCTTCAAGTCCTCTTCACTTTCAGCAAGCAAGATTGTGACATCTGCATACTGCAGATGGTTAATGAATCTTCCTCCAATCCTGATGCCATGTTCTTCTTCATATAATCCAATTTCTCAGACTATGTGCTCAGCATACAGATTAAGTACAGTGAATGGACACAACCCTGGTGCACATCCCTCCTGATTTTAAATCATGCACTATCTCCTTGTTCTATATGAATGACAGTCTCCTGTTCTATGCACAGGTTCCTCATCAGCTCAATTAAGTCTTTGGAAATTTCCATTCTTCACAATGCAATCCATAATTTGTTATGATCCACACTGTCAAATGCCTTTGTATAGTCAATAAAACATAGGTAAACATTGTTTTGGTATTCTTTGTTTTCAGCCAAGATCTATTTTGTTCCACATCCTCTTCTGAATCTGGCTTGAATTTTTGGAAGTTCCCTGTCAATATACTGCTGTAACCATTTTTAAATTATTTTCAGCAAAATTTTACTTGCAGGTGATATTAAAGATATTGTTCAATAATATCCACATTCTTTTGGATTACTTTTCTTTGAAATCGACATAAACACAGATCTCTTCCAATCAGTGCATCAAGTGGCTGTCTTCCATATTTATTGGCTTAAGTGAGTGAGAACCTCCAGCATTTTATCCATTTGTTGAAGCATCTAATTGGCATTCCATAATTTCTAGAGCCTTAGTTTTCACCATTTCCCTCAGTGCAGCTTGGAATTTTTCCCCTCAGTAACACTGGTTCTCGATCATATACAACTCCTGAAATATCTGAACACTGACCAGTTCATTTTTTATGCAGTGACTCTGTGTATTCCTTCCATCTTCTTTTGATGCTTCCTGCATCACTCAATATTTTACCCATAGAATCTTATAATATTGCAACTCAAGGCTTGAATTTTTCTTCAGTTCTTTTAGCTTGAGAAATGCTGAGCACATTCTTCCCTTTTGCCTTTTAACTCCGGGTATTTGCATATTTTATTAATGTGGTAGTTAAGATTATGTGCCAACTTGGCTGGGCCTGGTTGAGTGGCTGGTCAGCTGGTTATAGTATTTCCTATAATAAGACTCATAATCAACTCCATGGTGGAATCTACTAGAGCAGCTGCCTTAGGGATGTGGTCTGCTTCCAGCATATATGGAGAATGTTTTGGTTACCTAGTTCCATTCTAACAGAAATACCACAAATGGGATGCTTTAACAAATAGGAGTTTATTCTCTTACAGTTTTGGAGCCTAGAAGTCCGAGTTCAAAGTGCCAGACTCTAGAGGCTGAGTGAAAACCCCTTGACCTTATGCTTCAGCTCTGCCTCTTGCTACCAGCCAACTGAAGCTAGAGGCATCTCTTTACTCAGGCAGTTGCTGGCTGCTGGCTGACAAACCCAATGTTGACAAATGAAAAGGCACAGTTCCAATATTACCAAACAGCAAGGCAAGCCATTGATTCAAATCCACTGAAAATTCCAAGATCAGTAGAGCATGGCAGGCTGCTGAACATTGACTTGGCTACATGCCAGGCCCAAGTGTGCCATAAGGTAGAGACCATTCCCAAGCCTTCTTATATACAGGAAGCAGAACACATCCCAAAGGCAACTATTCAGCTCACAGTAGATTCACCATGGAGTTGTTTACCAGTCTCATCATGGGGAATACTACATCCAGCTGCCCAGTCACACAACCAGGCCCAGCCAAGTTGACACACAAATTTAATTACCACAGATATATTTTGAGAAAGATCTAGGCAGCTTTTTGGCACACTTGGAGCCTGCATGTAACCAAGTCTTCATTTAGTAGTCTGCCATGTTTCCTGACAATCTTGGGACTGTCTCTGTACTTGAACTAGTGGCCTGTCATATTGTTTGGTGATACTGGGACTGTGCCATTTTATTTGTCAACCTTAGGCTTGTTTGCCTCAGCAGCCAGCAGCTGCCTGAATGAAGAGACACCTCTAGCTCTAGTGGGCCAGGAACAAAAGACAGAGCTAAAGCCCAAGATCAAAGAGTTTTCACCCAGCCCCTAGAGAATGGCGCTTTGAACTCAGACTTCTAGGGTCCAAAACTGTAAGAGAATAAAGCTACCTGTTTGTGGTATTTTCTGTTGGAGTGGCACATGAGGTAACCAAAACAATTTTAGTATTTTATTTTGTCTTCTTGAGCTGCCCTTTGAAATCTTCTGTTCAGCTCTTTTATTTCACCATTTCTTCCATTTACTTTAGCTACTCTCTGTTCAAGAACAAGTTTTAGAGACTCTTTGGATATTCATTTTGGTCTTTTCTTCCTTTTCTTTCTTTTTAATGAATGTTTTCTTTCTTCATGTTTGATGTCTTGATGTCATCCTGCAACTCATCTGGTCTTTGGTGTTCAATGAGTGAAATCTATTTTCAGATGTTCTCTAAATTCAGGTGTAAAATAATCAAGGTAATATTTTGGTTCTCATAGACTTATAGTTTCCTTCAGGTTCAACCTGAATTTGCATATAAGCTATTGATGGTCTGTTCCACAGTCAGCTTTTGGCCTTGTTTTGAATGAAGATATTGAGCTTCTCCATCACCTCTTTTCACAGATATAATCAACTTTATTCCTGTGTATTCCATATGCTTAGGTATAAGTAAAACAGGGTTACTAGTTGTCCAAAGCAAAGATCCATATATGCCAAACAGATAGGACACAAAGAAAAGCAAGCTCTGCAGTGGAAGGGAACTGGCAAGGCACTAAACGAAACTGATACCAGCTTCAGAGTGTGCGAATGTGCTGCCCAGAAATATAAGTTCACACAGGATCAAGAGGATGCACACATGCAATGCTGTTTAAGCTATAAGGTCCCTACCACTTAAACACTTTTGTTGATATCTATCTCCTATGGCCCCCTGCTGTGTAATTGGACTATGTTAATAGGTAGCAGGTCACTGATCCATTTTGAAAGAAGCATCTTGTATATTTACACCTGCTGATCCAGCAATTCCAGCCAGGAGGGCCAGCTTGTATCATCTTTGCCATGACACAGGAGGGCCAGCTTGTATCATCTTTTCTATGATACAAACACAAGTTACACTTTCATGCACATCCTTGTAAATAACAGAGGAACTCCAGTACCAGATGACATACAAAACTGTGGGAACTTAAATAACACCATCATTGCAATGAATTCAATCAAGTTACTTTTTAACTGTGTAACATTTATGTACAGTTATGTCCTAAGTTTTGTAAACAATAAATTTAAAACTTTAACTTTAAAATATATTTGGCATACATGTGGATGCAATCTGGTATACATTAAATATAATACTAAGATGGGTAATAATTTAATATAGTGCTAACATAACAAATGTCAAAAAATACTGGAAAAATAATATTTATCTAATTCAAAAACTTTTAATTTATATATCTAGTGAGTTTTATTTTTTATTGTCTGTTGAGCAGGACACAGGACTTGAAATTACATATGCTAATAAATACTAAGCATGATAAGAGGAAGAAAATTTCAATATTTATTTATCATGAAAAAAAATGTTTCTGTCTTGCAGAAATTACTATATTTCTGCAGAACACCTACCCCAGGGGGATGCGCTCACCTACTCTAAGGAGATGCACCCTTGGAGCAATCATCCATGAGACACCAGAGGGGCAGGATTTACACAGAGGGAAAGCTGGGCAGACAGAAATGCATAGTTAAGAAGGTCACAGGGAGGGGGTAGTCACAGGGGCAAGAGCAAAGGAGAGTTTGTTATGGTCGGGGATGGAAATCAGGGCATGAAATCAAATGTGCACGAACTGTTGAATGTAAAACAAATTTGCTTTGTAAATTTGCACCCAAAGCACAATAATTTTTTTTTAAATGAATGTTTCTAACTTTGTCTTACAAGAAGCAGCAAAAGGTGTTTATCAGAACATTACTTTTCTATTTTATCAGAATATTTACATATGTCCATGTAAGGAAATTGAACAATTCCTCAAGAAAATAAATGAATATTTAGATAATAATATTTACATAAATATATTTACTATTTCCCTTCAGACTGACTTTCTTTTAAGAAATTGATTGATATTGTTATGACTTACAAAAAAACTTGCTTATTGAGAAGTGGTACTGTTACACCAATTATGGACATATCTACAAATATAAGAGTTGAACAATTCAACAAAGAAATAAAATTTACATTTTATAAAATGTTGTATATGATAACAGTTACATTGTCCTTGTCATTTCAGACCAAGCAGGTATAACCTCGCATTCAGTTCTCACTTATCTACCACATACAAGCTTGTCAGTGGTATCGTAATCATGTGACCCCTGATGTTTCTGGGCAAAGGTAACCAAAACACCTCTTCAGATCAGCCATATCCTTCTATTTGTACTATGCTGTTTGTGATCACTCTCACCCCACTGGGTATCAGCAGTAGTCAAATGAATTGTAAATACACAGCATCAAAGGACAGAAAATGAATGCAAAGTTTTTAAGTATTATATCAAGATGAAAAACATACATGGAGATCTGTGAAGGGCCTTCCAACAAATATTGTACAATATACAAATGAAATTATTTCCAACTGCCTTGTAAGTACTATTTCTTTTGACTATCTTAGAACTAAAGAATGAAATCATATGTTCTAAATATTTCTTGTTTACTTAACCCATTGCCATTAAGTCGATTCCAACTCATAGCAACGCTATAGGACAGAGTAGAACTGTCTCATAGGGTTTCCAATACTGTATATCTTTATAGACACAGACTTCCTCATCTTTCTCCTGTGAAGAAGCTGGAGGGTTTATACCATCGACCTTTTGGTTAGCAGCCCCGATGCTTTAACCAAAGCATCACCAAAGCTCCTTTTTTTTTTCTTTCACTTCAAATAAGAATTTTTGTGTTAATGTCCAAATTCAAACATAAATTTTGTTTTATAAGTTTTACTTGTTTCATAAATGCTGTTTGTTTTCAATTATTAAAATGTACTTGCTACAGTAGAACCAAATTTTAAAAGTGACATGATTTTATATACAGTTAAAATGAAATGGAAACAACTAAGTGGAACACAAAAATCAAAGCATACAGAAGATAAAAAGAAAAGGATTTGTGAATTTCTAAAAAACAATTCCAAAATTAACTTCATTTTTAAAATATAATGAATTTGAAGATAATTTTACTATTGAAAGCTTGAGTTTAATGGTTACAAATCATTGTACTTATACCACTAGTGCTGAAATTACTAACAGCAATACAAATATAACAGAATTTCTTCCAAATTGTAAATTAATCCCTTGCTGTAGCACACAAAAAAATAATAATGGTGTAGAAAGTTAAAATATTCTACAATCTAAAATTATCACATCTGCAGACCCCATAAGTAACAGAAATAGAGATCTTGCTTTGTGGAAATTTTTTTCTTCTAACAATGCAAGTTATTGGATCAAAAGAAGGGCAAGTGATTGTTAACATCACAGTGGACCATTTAAAAATTTGTGTTGAAAATTTCTGAATGGTGAACAAATAAGGTCCTGCAGCCAGAATATATTTCTAGGGTACAAAGTTAATGGTGAGAATTATAAGAGGGAATGGCTACTGTAATCTCCATCAGTCATCACTATATATTGTTCTGTTTGCAAACTATTCAGTCCTAAATCATTTAATTCCCTATTTGCTACAGATAGATTTAGTGATTCACACAATCCAAATATGATTGATAAATATGAAAACAATTCAATTCACATAGATTGTATGCTTACCTATTTAAACCAAATACATGGTTTTGGCTTAACTTCTGAACTGGAATCACAAATTAATGAAGAATGTCCATATTGGAAATCCATTTGCAATGTATTGCTGTTGTCATAATGACTGCTGAACAGGAACTATCTTTTTGAGGAGGAAAAGAGGTGTTTGGGTCCCCACAAAATGGAATTTTTTTAGGTTTATTTGAACTTGTTACTCAGTTTGATCCATTAAAAAGAAAAAAAAAAAAAAAACTCACTGCCCTTAAGTCAGATCCAACTCAAAATGACCCCTCCTTGGGTTTCCAAGGTAGTATCACTAAGGAAGTAGATTGCCCAATTTTTAGCAGGTTACATTTCAAAGTATGGTGACATAGTAAAAGGCAACTTATCATATATGTCTACAACTGCATGTGAATAATTAGTAAACTTAATAAGTGATAAAGTTTGATCAACTATTTTTGGTTAAATAAATGTAGCTCAATATTTCAGTTTGTCTGTAGATTCCACTCCCAATCTTTCTGATACAGATCAGCTAAACATTGTTTTAAGATATATATCCCTAACAGAAGGAAAACCTGTTTGAGGAATTTATCACATTTCCTAGCTTAAAAAGTCATACCAATGAAGGTACACCATGCGATCCTCAGCCTATATGACTATGAGACCAGAAGAACTAGATGGTGCCTGGCTACCACTGTCAACCACTCGGAGGGGGATCTATGGAGGAGATCCTGGATAGAGAGGGAGAACAATGTGGAACAAAACTCAAAATCATTTGGAAAAAAAAAAGGGGGACCAGATTTGCTGTTCTGATAAAGCCTGGTGGAACCACTGAGACTCTGGTCCCTAGCTGCCCCTCAAGTCTGGAATTGAACTCATGCCTGTGGCTTCCAGCCAAACAAAAGACAGGCATATAAGTTGAGCATGTACCTGAGGCAGATACACTCCTTGGAGAGACTAATCATGGGAGAAAGAAGGGCAGTTTATGCACAGGGAGAGAGTCCAAGGGGCAGGACTACATGGAGGGATGGACACAGGCAAGAGGTAACTATCGGAAGAAGTAGGAGGGGAGCTGTTGCATTGGGGTAAATGATAGTCAATGTCATAAGACAACATGTGTGTGAACTGAACTGCTGTATGGAAAGTGAATTTGCTCTGTAAACTTTCACCCAATTCACAATTAAAAAAAAAAAAAGAAGTCATACCAGTGAAGAAATTGCAAATCAAGTACTTTGCTCTTTATGTGAAGGTTGAAAAATTGATTTATCTAAGAGCAGATGCCAATTGTATGGCAACAGAAAATTTTAGAACACAATAAATATGCTACTTTCATAACTTATCTTGTACATCATTTACTCTTGTAGTACATAGTGCAGTAGTTTGTTGCCCAGAAGCCAGCTGATTTTTTTTTTCTACAGTACGCTACACATTTTTTTGCTGCTTTTATTCATCAATGGGCAATTCTTCAAATATATATTTAGTCAATAATAGAGTATTAAAAATGGTTTTCTAATGTACATTGGGAAGTGCATGCTGCAATTTCAGGTGCAATACTGAAATTGTACACTCGGATTCTAGGTGCCTTAGAAAATATTGCTGAATACCAGACACAAAAAGGAGATACCAAAAGAGAAGCTGAAAACATCGCCAACAAAATGCAAACACTAGAATATATATCTCCAACATTCAGAAGTAAATTTAAATACATCCACAGATCTTTACCAGGATTATGTAATTATGGATAGCTAAGCCATAAAGTATTAACTGCATATATACAGAATTTAAGAAAAGATTTTGAAATTTTTGAAAACACAACAAAACAAATACTGTCAAATACTGATTATCAAGTAGTTCACCATCACAGAAGCATTACAAAGAAACATTTTCATCTCCAAAGAGATGAAAGTGCTGCAGAAGTATTGAGTGCCAGAGATCAATTTTGTGTAAGCACATACATTACGATTGACAATCAAGTGTATTGTTGACACAGTTGAGTCTTGCATGAAAAGAAGGGTGAAAGTGTATGAAATTTTCTGAAATAGATTTTCCCCTTAAACAATGTGGCTATACCTATGAAGAATGCATGAGGGCACTCAAGAAATTAGTGCTGGCTTATCTAAGTGACTTAAATATAAACCTTCACAGAAAAGTTCAAGAATTTATTCTTATGTGAGAACTAAGTTTACAGATTCAGAAAAGACAAATTTTACTCATGTAAACATGTATGATTCCATAATAAAAAATAAGATGTAATATGTATTTCCAATGTTGAAAATGCTTTACTCATAATCCTAAATTTAATGATTATAAACTGTGTAAAAGAATGCTCATTTGCATCCCCAAAGAGTTTCAAAAACCTTCAACATATAACAATGATTCAAGAAAGACTTGATTCATTATCCTTATTAGGTATGGAAGTAGATATTGTTCAATAGCTTCATTGTGACAAAACCACTGAAGAATTTGTAAGAGCAATGAATGAAAAGAAATGTTTTTAATAATAACTTGTTATAGATAAAAGTTTTATCTAAAAATAAAATATAGTAATTTGTTGTAATATTTGTTTTCCGAGCATTAAATTTTCTTTTATGGTATAATTTCATTTGTTTATTTATAATTATAGCATTTATTACAAAACAAGCATCAAAATTGAAGTATGAGCCATTTAAAGCAAAACTGGTGAAAGTCAATGTTTTGTTGTGGGAAATCAACAGTTTTACGTTGCTTGTTGAAGCAACTGAGTTCACTGACTATTTTCTTTGATGTAGAATACATGCAATATTCTTTTTGTAGAAAATGTGGTATACAGTATAAATGTCAGTACTTTGTATCTACTAAAAATTTTATAATCTAGTTCATCTCATTCTGCTGAAATGACACATGCTATGTTTGTGTTCAATAGTTAATATTCTAGTCACTTTTAAAAGGAAGTTACATTATGGATAGCTAAAGCATAAATCAAGGTGCTCTGGTGTCACAGTAGTTAAGATATTAGGCTGCTAGTCAAGAGGTCGGCAGTTCAAAACCACCAACTGCTCTGCAGGAGAAAGATGAAGCAGTCTGCTTCCATAAAGATTTAAGGCCTTGGAAGCCCTATAGGGCAATTCTACTCTATCCTATAGGGTTGCTGTAAGTTGGAATTGACTCAATGACAGTGGGTTATGTATAATTCAAATATCTCATTCAAATGAGCGAGTAAGCAGAGGAGGGAAGACCACAGATTGTCATTGTTTAAGGCCCTTATATGACTTAATCTAGCCCTGCTAATAGCCCCCTTTCCCTGTGATCATTACTCATTTAGGGCCATTTAATTAAGAAACACTCTCTCCTTCCAAGACATTACCCACAATTTGGTAAAAAGAAAAAATAAAAATAAATAAAACTGAGCATGCTTCAAAATAATAAGATCTCATGGGCAAAATCCCACTGTTAGATATATGTGGTGTTAAGCTTCACTAAAACAAATAAAAGTGACATGTCTGATTCTAAGCATAAAACTTAGACCAGTGGATTTTATTTCAAGTGGACTTACCACAATATTGTAGAGTTTACATTATACTAAACAGGGATAATTAATCCAAGACTATCTAGCTTATTATGAGTTGCCTTGACTACAAACGAAGACATTTCTCTTGATTTCTTGCCACTTGTTTAATTATCCCAAAATCATTCTTCATTTACTCTAGAAACAAAAGAAATCTGAAAGGCTTTCTGAATAGAATCAGTTACTAATTGTCCATGCATAGGGTTTAAAATGGGTTAGTGACTCCTTGTTTCTTAACAATTTTGATAGATAATGAGGGTAGTAGAAAGGAAGGAAATGAAGGCAAGTCAACAAACCTTAACAGGCACTTACTTTGTGTAAAATATCATGTCAGGGCACAGAGAAAAAGAAAAGATAGTCCTTGACTTCAAAGAACTCACAACCTTCATATCACATCAAATCCTATCTATAATGAGGCAGGGTAGAAATAAAAATATTAATGGTTCATGTTCAGGAGACAGACACACACATAGTAAGATAGACTATAGTGAAAAGCCCTGTCTGAACTACAAACAACATTCTCCAGAAACACAGAAGGTGAGATAAATTCTCACTTGGAGGTTCAGGGAATCTGCCACAAGGAGATAAAATCTGAGCCAATTTTAAAAGATAAGTGGGTTTTGATCAGTTGAAAAAGAGAGAAAGGATATTCTAAATAGAAAGAACATCATGAACAAAGGTATAGAGACATGAAAATACATGGTGTATTCAGGGAACAGTGAGAAGTCAGCTATTAACTCCAAATCTTTGAGAAACAAGTTACATAACACATCTCATACTGAGACAAGATCTTGTACTGCTCCATTCTTGAATCCATTAATTCTAAGAAGCTTGGTGTCAAGCTTCCTTATTCTCATCTCATTAGGTGAAAATGACAGAGCTAGCATGGTTGAAAAAATAAGGCTTTTTTTTTTTTTTTTTTTTCTCACTGTAGCTAGTAAGGTTATTAGTCCAATATTGCCATGCTTTCTCCTACAGTTTAATAATCACTTTCAGTATCATTAGCCTGCAGTTTCTTTTACCCTCTAAATTAATTTACAGTCATCATCTACTCAGCATAATCACTTTCAAAATAATAAATGAAAGTATTGCTGTAGCCTAGGATCTGTATTCAGGAAATTTAAAATTGTTCTTTATTAACTTTAATTTCTACTTTCCAATTCATTCTAAGATTCATCTTTAATGAACATTATGAGAAAAAAAAATCAAATAAAAAAATCCAGTCAACATATGAGTTTAACACTATTTGTGACTTAAAAACCAAATATAAGGCACATGGTAAAGATTATCCAATATAGGAGTCTAATAGATGAAGAGATGTCTTACAGTTACCAAAATTACCTAAATATATGTTGTTCTGAAAGAATGAAAGGAGGAGAGATGTGAATTACTTGCAATGAGGCCTACTTCTGAAAATCATTACATAATTTGACATCAAAGTTCTGTGAAACATCATTGAAGCTGTGAAGGTGGCTTCATTCTGAGCTTTTTGAAACAATAAATGTCAATAGTTCCCACATTAGTTACAGATTAATTGCATTATTCACATACAAAAATCTTCCAAAAGTAAAAACAAATAATTGGAGCAAAGAGCCGAGAACTGCTTAGAAAACAGAGGACAATACATTTTTTACAGAAACACCTATCTTTTTGGCTGATTGATCAAGATGGAACAATTGAATTAGTAAAGGAAGGAGGGCAACATATTTTGCTTTAATAAAATCTCTAAACACCAAAAAGGAAAGACCTAAACACCAAAAATCTTGCATTAAAATACTTTAACTTGAGAGCATCTGATAAAACTGGTCATCTAGGTAGAAGAGTGAGAAACATGAATAAACACTGGTCAGAGTTTTCATTTCAAATAATTCATAAACTTAAAAATGGTAGTTCTTTACCTCCACATAAGAAAAGGAAATGTTTCTTTTCTGGTTTTCAGGATCTTTTATCAAACTGGATGATCCCAATAACAAATAGTTGCATTAAAAAATAAAGAAAAAAAAAAATAGTTGCTGGCATGTAAATTTTGACTCATGTTAAATTTCTCATGGCTATAACCACATCCATCCCTGGATGGTGAATATGGTCTGTACTCTTCTATTAATCTGAAGGTTGATGGTTCAAACACACCCACTGACACTGAGGAAAGCATGACAATCTGCTTCCGTAAAGATTACAGCCCAAGAAAACCCTATGGAACAGTTCTACTATGTAACACATGGAATCATTATGAGTCAGAATCTACACAATGGGCTATAGGTTTTTGTTTTTGTTTTTTGGAGGGTTTTGTTTATTTGTTTGTTTATGTTTTTCATGTCTACAAAGTGTTTCAGATTCTCAAAGGACAAAAGATCTGGTAACAGTCATTTCTATCAAGAATCATGGTGACACTTATTGAGCACCTTCCATATGTCCTGGGCCAGTGCTAAGTGCTTCACATGTATTATTTTAATTATTTTAATCCTAATAAAATCTCAGGGAAGTGAACACTTTAACTGCCTCCATTTTCAGATGAGGAAACTTGGAGTTAAACAAAAATAATCTCCCGAGAATGTCATCTTCTCTTTTGTGATCCTAGTGTTTTCGCTGTGCATTGAAAAGTGACAGTCACATACACTCGTAATTTGCACTCATAGCAATTTATAAAATTCATTTACTGCAGCAATTCATTGAGTCTTATCTCAGCCCTATGGGAGATAGCACTGGGGTCAATGTCTTTGTGTCTTGGTTGAAACACAGTTCAGAGAGGCAGAAACATATGTGACACTCACACAGATATGCATACAAGCTCCTCACTGCAAGCCCAGTGCTCTTTTCTCCTCTTCCACAGTGCCTACCTCCCACATTATCTCAGGAAGAGAAGATCTGAGAACAGGAAATGATCAACCAGTATGCTTATAATAATAGTCAACATTTACAGAACACTTCAAAAGTGCCAGGCAGTGTTCTAAGTACTTTACATATGTTAACTCATTTAGTTACAACTCTGTGAAGTCAGTGCTATTAGTATTCCCATTTCCTTGCCCAAAGTCACTAAGTGGAAAAGCAGATATGAAAATGTAAGTAGTCTGGCTCAGGCCCTCTGCTCTTAACCACTGTACAACACTGCCTCTCAAGGCAATGCCTTAGGATGATAAAACTAGGCTGTAGGAATTGCTTTCTTTTCTATCAGACCATGTTACCTTCCAGGATAAAAAGGATCATACAGCAAAATACCTTTTGGAAACATATCAAATCCAATGTTAGATTTCCTTCAAGATAACTACTTAGACTGTTACTGTTGCTAGCTACCTTTGAGTTGGCTTCAAACCTTGGCAACCTTATGTATAACAGAACAAAACCTCACCCAGTCCTGTGCCATCCTCAGGACCATTGGTATGCTAACCTCAGCAAAAATCTTGCCTTTTACAACTACCTTCACAAAGCAGAGCCTGCAAAAAGATTTTAAGAGTCATCTCTTTATGGAAGGGATTATGCCCTAATAATTATGATTATTATCTCTGGGTGGTGGGATTAGAGTGAATTTTAATTTTATGTTTACATTTTATGCTTTTGCAAATATCCTATGAAATGAGAATGTATTATTTCTATATTTAGGAAAAATAAGATTCAATTTTTTAATTTAAAAAAAAACACCTTAAATATTTTCCTATCTTGTCCTAATCAGGTGATTTATGAGGCCTTCAATGATTTTTTATGCTTGAGTGATCTTCAACAAATCCTAAATATGAAGATTTTTGGGGGGATATATTAATATTGTAAAAAGCCTGTATTTATATGGCTAGAGAACAAAGCTTCCCATATATCCAGAGGACAAGGTCAGTATAACCAAATGTAGCTCCATCAGATTTAGTCAAATACATCAACAACATTTAATGAAAATATATTGAATATAAAGCACAATGCCAAATCCTGTAAGATCTTCATCCTGTAGATAATAGAAAACATTAACAATTGGCTTAAGTATGAAAATCCAAAAACTTCAAACTGGCATATAGCAACCTTCATAATATGATTTCAAACAAGATTTTCAGCCCCAAGTTTCAATATACCCTTCCCAGCACTACACTTCACCCATCCCAAAGTAGGTCCCATATCTCATATGTATCATGCAATAATGTCTTACTTTTGCATTTTTGCTATTATTGTTCTCTCCTTACAAAGAGAGCTGATTTCTCACTTCACATCTGAACCCCATCCAGAGCCACACAGCTCTAAATCCTATAAACCCTTATCTTATTTCAATTTCCGTGGATTACCAAGAGCATTGATACTGCTGGCCACAGCACTGAGACATCACATTCTCCTAGTATTTTCCCTTTCTCTCTGGAAGCTTTTTTCCAACCTCTTTTTCCAGTGTCCTGTAACTCAGCTCATACCTTAAAGAGCAGTGTTTCTCAGGATTCTACCTTCTCTTCTGACTCCACCATCTCTTTCTTGGTGACCTCATTCACTATAAGGTTGCCAATAAACTCCAATTCCATACTTGCAATCTAGGTCTCTTTCTAAAGATACCTATGTATACAATTATATTGGGGGAGATGGCCCAACATGGCAGCTTAGTCAGACACACTAAGCCATCCCCCTACAGCAAAGACTCAAGAAACAAAGTGAATCAGATACATATGACTATCTTAGAACCCTAAGCATCAAAGAGAAGAGTGAAAAATTAGCCCAAACACCACAAGGAAGAAGAAACAATGAAAAGAGAGAATGAGGAGATTTATATAGGCTCCCTCCCAGTCAGCCCGGTACAAGGTGACTATCTTCAGACAAAGCAAGTAGCATTCTCAGGTGAGTTACACAGGAAGATAACATCATAGAATTCCCAGTAGGAGACAGAGGTACTACGTAGACAGACCCAGAGTGTAAAAAGCTGGACATGAACCAAATCTAACAAGGGAAGATGCAGGAATATGGGCAAGAACTCCAAGGATCCTAGTGACCACAAAGCAGGGAGGGAGCCAGGAACTAGGGACAAGACTACACACCAGTAGTGGTTCCTGACCATTTGGATCTATAGAGTGGCAGCTGGAGATCCTCCACCTGACTATACTCCAGGCAGCTCTTTCTTTTTACATTTGGTCAAGGCCAGGCCCTAGCTGCCAGCTACCAGTGATCAGAGGAGCACAGTTCCCTTCCTTGCCCCCTTGGTAACCAGAAGTGCACCACTCTGCCATTCCTGACCCACACAGTGACCAGCAGCACATGTTCCTGCACCACCAGGCCTGTGAAAGGCAGCACATGCTCACTCAGCCCACCATCCTCCCTGCCACTCACTTGCTCAGTAATCAATGGCATACATTCCCACCCCTCCAGACTGGTAACTGGCAGTGCACGCTAAGTCTACCCACCCCTCTGAGCCTTATCCCACCCACCTGGCAACTGGTGATAAAAGTCCTTCTTCACCCTGCCTCACTTGGCAATCAGTGGTATGCATTCCCACCTTACCTGTCCAGCAACTAGTAGTGCAAGTTCCCCACATCCAGCAGCTAGTGGTGTAAACACCCATGCCACCTGCCCAGTAGCCAGTGACCCATGTACCTCTGCTCCACCCACCTGGTGACCAGAAGCATATACCTACTGTTCTTATAATCTAGAAAGCAGAAAGAATGCTCCCTGCCCACACATCTGGTGACCAACTGGACAGGCACATCACCTCATCAGCAATGCCCATCATATCCCAACAGGAGGCATCTGCACCTTTGCTGAAAAATGAGCAGTAGATCCTAGTGCCCCATCCAACATCTCTCCCTCTGTAGGGAGATGTTCCACACATAGACATTTCCTGCTGACCAACTGCACATGTACTGAAAGCCCTTGATCCCCCAAAACCTACTGAAAAACCAATGTGTGCATATATAGAGGGCCTATACAGTCCATTAGGAGCTCTGGTAGCATGGTGCCTAAGGCACTTGACTGCTCACCAGAAGGCTGGTGGTTCAAACCCACCAGCCACTCCTCTTCCTTCCAGAAGGAAGGTTGGGCAATCCTACTTCTGTAGTGATACTACCTTGGAAATCCAAGGAGGGGTTGCTATGAGTTGGGGCTGACTCGACAGCAAACAACAACAACAACAACATACAGTCCATTTAGATAGCATTGCCTCATAGTGACTATGAAGATGTCCTTTCCTAATGTCCAGAGAATATGCTAACTGCTAGCACCAACTCAGAATAAACCTATGGTTCCACAAGTTCTGTGGAAGGACTCTGAACACCCAACAGTTATTGCAACATCAAGAAAAGAATTGGCCTTCCCACATCCATTCAATCCTGTAAGACATCATACAAGCCAAACAACAAAATTCATACAAGTGTGACCCACCATATTCACTCAAAAAAAAAAAAAAAAAAAAAAACTCTAAAAGGAGATTGAGAGAAAATCATACCAAGTCAACTAAAAACACTAAAGTTACACACCAAAATTACCAGGACCACAAAGCAGCAATTAAAATAATACAAAAGAAAAGAGTCATTCTAAAGAGAAACAGAAGAAACAGAATTTCTGATATATCAAAACAAAACAAAACAAAAAATCAAGACTAAAATAAACAAACATAAAATCAATAAAGAGACATATAAATAAATGAATTTACACATTAATTCTTCAGAAACAGCAGACAATAACAAATCATGTAGCTAAACAGGATACTACTATTACTACTATCCATTCCCATCAAGTCAATTCTGATTCATAGTGCTCATACATGCAGGATAGAACTGCCTCATAGTGTTTCCAAGCTGTAAGCCTTTTTTTTCAGAAGTTGACTTATTTTTCCCACAGAACTACTGGTGGGTATAACTGCTAACCTTTTGATTTGCAGCTGATATATTTAGCCACTGTCCCACCAAGGCTCCTGAAGAAACATGATAAGATGGTTCAAACAAGAGAACAAAATAAAGGGACAGAAAACCTTCTTGAGGGAGAAATGATAATAGAACTTCTTGATAAGGAATTCAAAAAACTTATATTTAGGCTCCTCAATGAGATCAAAGAAAACACAGAAAAGAAGCCTAGAATTCAGGAAAACAATCCAAGAACAAAATGACAAATTCAATAGGCAAATAGAAACTACACAAAAACAACAACTGTTGCTGTTGTTGTTATTTGCCGTCGAGTCAGCCCCGACTCATGGCGACCCCTCCTTGGGTTGCTGAGGCAGTATCACTACAGAAGTAGATTGCCCAACCTTCCTTTCGAGGAGTGGCTGGTGGGTTTGAACTGCCAGCCTTCTGGTTAGCAGCCAAGTGCCTTAGGCACTATGCTACCAGAGCTCCTGAAGCAACAACTAGAGGATTCAAAATGGAGTCTCACCAGTGAGCAGCACATTTATTTTTCCCTCTGGCATTTAAGGACTTTAAGAACTAGGTACAACAGTTTGAATTGGGATCTTTGGTGCTCTGAACAGCTCACTGAATCAGAGTGCAGCAAACAGAAGAGCAGAATTGGAGGAAAGGCACAGGGAGATTATTTAGGAAAAAGCTACTGCAAGAAGATGAACAGGCACCCGAGAGAGATCATTGAAAACATTTCTGGGGCAGTCACTGTCTGTGGGCTGGAGGCGGCCACCTGAGATCCCCGAGCCAAGTACGAGGTCACTTATAGCAGCTTACCAGTGACCAATACAATATTCCAGTGGGCAGCGGCAGAGACCTGCCTCCAGTGGCTGATTTTGTCAGTAATTTGGGTAGTCTGGGTGGAGCCAGACATGGGCACTATTGCTGAGACTCCGGTGTAGATCTCACTGGTGCACCAGAAAGGCTAGCTCCCTCACCTCCCAGTGGATTACAGAGCAGGTTTGGGTCAGACTGAGAGACACTGTGCTTTTCTTTGCCATGGTCATCAGGACCGCAGGTCACTTGCAGGTACTCCCCTGACTCCACCATAGCTAAAATTGCTTGCATCTTTGGTGCCACAGATAGGCGGTATCGAAGGCAAACTCCAGAGCCAACCATTACTGGCCTGGCAGGAATATATCACCACCCGGGCAGACGGGACACAGAGAGCAAAAAAAACGCAGCTAAGCACGATCCCATGAATTTTGCCCGGGAGCCGCACTTTGGCGCTATGGGGTCGCGGAGGTAGGAGCTTTCAGTGTGCATGAAATTGGCGGAAATTTGTGACCCTCTAACAATAGGAATCTTTCCTGAGATTGAGCCGCGGTCTTGCAAATGAATACATACATCATCAATAAGAGCCTGCTCAGGTACTGCCCCGACTCCAACACACCTGAAATAGCATGCATCTTTGGTGCTGCAGGTGGGCGGTATCACAGACAAACTCCAGAGCTGGCCATTGGCGGTCTGGCTGGATTGCATCAGCACAGTGAGCAGAAGGGGCACTGAGAACAAAGAAACTGCAGCTGAGCCTGGTCCCATGAATTTTGCCTTGGAGCCGCGCTTTGGCGCTGTGGGGCCACGGAGGTGGGACCTTTGACTGTGCCTGAAATTGGTGGAAATTTATGACCCTCTAACAAGAGGAATTTTTCTGAGGTTGAGCCGCCATCTTGCAAATAAATATGTCCTCAATAATAACCCGCTCAAAGCTCTAGAAACCGACCCTAGCAATACCAATCTTTCCTTCTTTGACTCTCACCTTCTCCGCCAATAACTTCACTTATTCAATAGAAGAAACCATATTCAGCCAATTACCGTAAAACCTCACCCTTCGAACTCTAAACCCGCTGTACGAAAAACAGAAACATATATCCACACTACACACAGTGATTCCACTATCACAAAGAAAAAAACAGAGCGACCCAACACACCTGAATCAATGATAAAATAAAACACACCAGATTCACCTTTTCAAAATATTAAACCATAAAACCAAGACAAAAATCAACACATAACCAGCAGCTAGAGACAACCTAAAGAGACAATGCTCTAACAGATTCCAAGGGCTTAAGAAGAGGTTCTACTTTCCAGTAACCCCAAGAACTCTGCAGACCTGCACTATATGACAGAAAAGGTCTTAGTTTACACCATCATTTTTCTTTTTCCTCTCATGATTAACCCCGTTACTTGTTAGGATTTTTGTGTTGTTTCTCTTTTTCTTTTTCTATTGCTTTTTTTCCCCCTCTTTCCTGTTTGTTAATTTGTTTTCTTTCTTTATTATTCTCCTTCTCTACCTTTTAGGTCTTAGTGACCTATCCACAGATATTGCATATTTACCTGTTTTCTTTTTCTTTTCTCCACTTTTTCTTTTTTTGGGTTACTGTTCCTGTGTGATTTCAGGGTGTATTTTTTGTCCATGTGCTTTTAGTTTTTTCAATGATTATTCAATTGTAATTTTTGCCTAACTGAGGGGGAGACAACAACAGTCCCCATAAGATACAAGTATACCCACACCTCCTACAACTTCACTTACTGAGCAAGAGCCAGCACCTCCTCCTCCACCAGCGGGCCAATGATAAAAAACCACCAACAAGAGCCTGAAACACCCTTGGCTTCTCTTCACAATTAACAGAGATCTTAACATAATACCAGGATGC